>NW_005054554.1:700110-702415 GCF_000277835.1 Geospiza fortis | reverse complement strand
CATGGCACTGAGGGGACAGTGAGGGGGGGGGGGCTGAGGGCAAGCTGTGGCTCTGGAGGCTGAGGGCGATGGTGGCGGAGGCTGGGTGGGCAGGGAAGAGGCACGGGCTGAGAGGGCTGGCGGGGCTCAGGGCACTGAGGATGCTCAGGGGGATGACAGCACTGCGTGGGCTGATGGGCTAGGAGGCTTTGAAGGGACTGGGGAGCTTGCGGGTGTGCTGAGGCTATGGTGGGGCTGAGGGCACACGCAAGTGACTCAGTGCTCCCTTTGCTTCCTAGAGATCTCCGTCTGCTTGACGTTTCCAGAAGCCAAGGGACCGAGGGGGAGTGAGGAGAGATGGGCCAGCTGTGTTCCCTCTGTATCTTGTCCTAGCCCTGTTCGTACTGGGTTAGCATTGTACCTCTATATAGTTATGTATTGTAAATGCATGGTGAGCCCTGTGGCAGGGAAGAACGATGCATCTGACTCCATCTTATCAGAAGGCTAATTTATTACTTGATTATACTATGTTATATTAAAGAATACTATACTATACTATAGTAAAGAATACAGAAAAGATACTTACTGAACGCTAAAAAGATAATAATGAAAACTCGTGACTCTTTCCAGAGTCCTGACACCGCTTGGCCCTAATTGGTCAATGAGTCAAAACAACTCACACCAGAGTCCAATCAAACAATCACCTTGGGTAAACAATCTCCAAACACATTCCACATGAGCACAACACAGGAGAAGCAAATGAGATGAGAATTGTTTTTCTTTTCTCTGAGGCCTCTCGCTGCCTTTCAGCTTCCCAGGATAAAAGTCCTGGGTGAAGGTATCAGGTGAAGGTATCATGTTCAGAGAATGTGAATGCCACAATTATTTCCCTGTCTGTCTCCAGTTCTACCTCAGTATGCATGGAATGGTAGAGCTATACACAGTTCTGTGTCTTTAGTTACAGGGACATAGAGGTGTAGCTGGGTCATTGTATAGCTCTGTACAGGTTCATGTTATGTAGAGCCATTTGTATACAGAAGTCAATACATTTTCACAACGCAGATCCTTATGTTTCTCTCTGCATCAATTCCTATATAAACCTCCATTGCACTGGGCAGTTTCTTTCCAGCTCTGTGGGTATTTAGAGAGGGCCAGGGATGTTTGTCACTCTCCCTCCATACATGGATCTGTACAGGCACCACTTTGTAACCTGTCAGTGATGAGATGGTGTGAACTGGTAGTGACCTCTGTGGCCTGCCATGGAATCAGCAGAGAAGTAATTATGTGCAGTAAGCTTGTGAAAGAACTTGTAATTGCATGTAAGAAGCACGAGTACAACAAGCTGTAGCACATTTCCTTTTTCAACTCAAGTTGCCTTTGGTGGACTTCTACCTGGACAGTGCTGCTGGAGCAAGGTGCAGTCAGTGAAACTGGAACTGAAAATGAGTCTTGGTTGGTGTTGTTGGGAGCAATTAGGATCCAGGAGGGTTTTGGCAAAGAGGGCTGCTGGGGGCTGGGGGAAAAGAGCCAGGCCTGCCCAGCTGATCCCTGAGCTGTGCAAAGACAGGCCAAGAAACCGTAAAAGGGCCTGGGCAGGTGGCGGAGCCACACGTTTGGGGAGAAGGCGCTGCAAGGGCCTGCTGAGGAAACCTCCATTTGCCATTGGGAAAGTGGGCAAAGGAAAGAGAGCCTGAAGGCTAGAGGGCATCTCCTTTCTTTTGTGATAGCCCATCCTGAACTCGTCTGTGCTACTATGGAGGGGGGATGCACTAAGGAAGGCTCTGTGCAAGGATGCCAGTGAGGCCACCTGCCCCTCCCTGTCTGCCTCTGCTCTCTGCAGCCAGGGCTCTGCCTGGCCCTGGGCCAGCTGTGGGTGCTGAGCACCGGGAAGGGGGCAGTGCTGCAGACACAAGAGCAGCAGCAGGAAGGCAGTGATGAAGATGCCACCTCCATGATCCTCATCTGGCCCAGCGGCTCCTGCTTTGCCACTTTTAAGTGAGTCATGGTGCCACGTGCCATGGCAGGGCAGGAGAGCTTGCCAGCTGTGGATACAGGAGTCCTTGGGCAGCCTTGCCTTTGGCCTCTGTGCGGAGCAGGAGCAGAGAGTGGCCTGTGTAGCTCAGTCAACATTGGCTTGCCAGAAGGTAAGGGCAAAAGCCACTTCTCTGGCAGCTGACAGAGAGGCAGGGCTTGTGCACCATCCCTGTCCTGCCCCCCAACATGGGGCTTCTGGTCCCTGGGCAGGGCTGTGCCTCTCTGCCCCCCAGGGGCTGGGGGCACTGGGGCCTGCTGCTGGTTCCCCTCTCCCTCTCCCTCTTCCTCCCCC
>NW_005054554.1:686284-699612 GCF_000277835.1 Geospiza fortis | reverse complement strand
TGCCTACTGTTTTGCAGCCTTAAGCTTGTGGGGCTGGGTGGCTGCTGGCTGGTGGCCCTTTGTGCTGTGGGACTCCTCTGTGAGTGCAGCTGGCTCCTTGCAGGCTGACCCTGAGCAAGGGCCTGCCATGGCCCCATCCAGCAAGGGAGGACAACCTGGCCACTCACTCTGCAGGTGAGTTTGGGAAGGAAAGGCAACCTCCTGCTCTGGCCCAGCTGCCCTCTCTTGTGCCCTGAGTATGGCCATGCAGGTGTGGCACCTGAGGGAGGACATATGCCGCTGCCCATAGCTTGGAAGAAGGCAGGGCCAGGGCTGGGGCGGCTTGTCCCAGCACCACGCCAGCTCTCAGGACTTCTGGGCTCTTCGGCCACGGCTCAGTCTTCTGCTGCCAGCCCGTGGCAGCAGGAGGCTGGGAGCTCAGGCTGGAGAAGAGCAGAGCTCTGGCCCTGGCCACTGCTCTTGCACCAGGCAGCTTCTCACACACATCCCTGCCCTCCTGCCTCTCCCGCAGGAGCTGCTGACTGTCCCGCACAGCAAGGGCTCACGATGCAAGGCATCTTCTGCACAGCCAAGAGCGCCACTTGGAGAGATAGATAATACTTGTTCAGTTTAAATTTCACACTATACATTGTAGAAGGCAGAGAACAGAACCCCTTTCGGCATACCTGTGGTTACATTTGAGAGAGGAGGGGAAGAAAGACCTTATAAAAAATCTCAGGACAGATAAATTAATAGTGTTTGAAAAAAATAATGAAGCGTAGAGGCAACAGAAAATCGCATAGCTTGCACAAGCTTTTGGAACATGTTCGTGTTTCTTATCCTCTTGAATTACTTCTTTGTCTCTTCAATTTTTGACCTCTCAGGGCAGAAGCTGATATGCTGTAAACCATAAGAGTCTAAAAAGCACCAGTTGCTTTTTGCACTGTTTTTCTGACATCATTGAGAAAAGGAGAACTATGTGAAATGTTAGTATAAACAATTAGAGACAACGCAGTTCAAGCAACAATTTTCATTCCCTTTGGATAAATATAGCCCGTGGATAATAAGTTATGACAATATGGATTTAACACTGATGTCAATGGGCAAACCCATGTTTCCCATGTTTTGGCAGGAGAAGCAACAGTACAAGAAGAAGTACAAGTACAAAACCCTGAAGAAAAGGGTTTGGAGTAGATATAAATATAAATATAAAAAAAATCTCTGTGAAACACATCAAGAGAAACAGAAATTAGTACATATAGTTATATATATGTATTTACAGCACAGAGGGAGTAGAACAGCTATGTAAATGTAAAAAGGCTGTGGTTTATACTGATTTGAAAAATAGGTATTAAAGCAGTTAAAGGAACTCAAGCTTACTTGAATGATGAGTTGTTTTTCTATCCTGCATAATTTTAAAACTATGTATGTGTACATGTTTTTGTAATAAGAAGTGTTCATTTACTTTACTTTAGATACTGTCATGTATTCTTAATTTTTTTTTCTCAATGCATTTATGCAATTTTGGGTCCAAATAAATCCTATTAAAATGCAATCTTTTAAATATATTTTTAAGCAAATGTCAAAGAATGAAATTAATATGACATCTCAGTAACTATGGAAAACAAGATGCTATAAGGATAGAACAGAGGATGTATAGCCATTTATTGGTATAGCAAGAGTAGAAAAAAGATTTGGAAGTCTCTTGTACTTTTTTTTGCCTTGTGATGAAATCTTCACATTTACATGAAAAATATGACTGGTACAAGAGGTATTTAACTTTATGTGTTGTAGTTCTATCTTTAGGTATTATGTAATGGTAATTTTTGTATCTAAAAACAAAACAAAAAACTATAAGACTTCACCTATTTTATTTTAAAATTCACAAAAGTTTGAAGTAGCAACATTCTGTAGTGCATACTATATTAAAACATTAATTTTAATTCCAGACAAAAAACAACAGGGCATCCAATTTATCAGTGTGAAGGGGACTTCACACTTTTCAGTCAAACAGCTGATTAAGTTGTTAGTAAATTATTCAACAGTGCAAATGAAGGAAACAGATGTTTAAAAGACAGAATAATGTTTAGGACACCAACTACTCTTAGCACACTGTATTAGCAGCAGATTAAAAAACATTACATACCTACAAGTAAATGGAAGTGATGGTCATAAAGAATGTGGATTGATTGCACTAAGAAAACATATGGAAAAATCTTTCCCTTAACATGTCACAAGGTTGAGAAGGAATAGCCTCTGAAGAAGATTAAAAGAGGTGGGTTTAAAAGCAGTAAAATTTTAATACTTAGTGGAATAAAGAATATCCAAAGCAAACAAAGAAAAATAATAATGTAAGGGAACCTGAAAAATAGAAGAATATTGTACAACCCAGAAAAAGCAAACAAGATAAATAATTTCAGATTTTATCTAGCATACTGAAAAGAAATACATTGACATTATCCAGTGTAAATACTAGTAAATCACCTGTAATATGTAGGAAGTATACCCAAGAAAGAAATTAAAACTATAAAAAAGAAACAGAGCATCATGTCTCAACTCTTCAGTCAATGCAACATTAACTTTCTGATTACTGAAAGCCAGATACTTTTGGTTAAGTTAAACTTTCTAATGGCCACTCCCAAATCAGTAGAAATAGTGGAGTAATTCCAGGAGCCTTTAGAATGCCTTCAGCTACTGAAATAGGCAATATTTAAGAATTTGATTTACAAAATCTTCACACCATAAGGTCTGGTCACTTTAGATAAATTTCAAACTGTACATGTTACTTAGAAAATATAGGATTTAAATTCTGCATTGTTAAATACAATATTTTATTCAAATTGGGAACAGTTAGTGAATAAACAGAGGCATTTCTAAAATGAAGATAATGATCACCATTTTCAGTTTACATATAGTCACTTTGACCAATTTCATATATAAATAGTCCTAATAGATGGTGAACTGAAATAAAAGTTCATTAAGAGATGATGCAATTACTTCATATCTTAAACTATACTTCTAAAAATAACATTTTGTTTCCTCAGTATAACTACAGATCTCACATTGTTATATTTTGACAATCAGTTCTTTCAGAATCAGTGAGGAACTCGGACCTTGCTCACTGTGCAGCTGAAGATATTTCTTAAATTGTCAGTGACTTTCAGCAATCTCTCTTCCCATTCAATGCTACCAGACTTCCTAGGGATGACCCATGAGTCACTGTAGCTCTTGTATTCACTCCAGTTATCATGAAGAAATATGATTATTCCCCATATAAAGAATCACCATCTTCTCTGGCCACCAATTTAAGCCCAAAGCTCAATATGCCTAGGTTTGAGTGGCTGTTGGTTTATTTGCAGTCAGCCTTCACAGAGTGGATTCTGGCTGTCTTCAGGGATTGTGTCTTCTGGCTATGTCTCCTCTAGAGAGCAGTGCCAATGCAGTCCCTTTTGATGAAGAGCAAAACCAAAATAATTCTTCATTAAAGCAAGCTATTCTGAACAAATGAAACTAGGAGGACACCCTGGAAATAGCTTACATGGGGGAACTTTTCTAAGTGTTGTCCCCAAAAAGCTGGACATCCCAACTAACCAGCAATCAAATTCTTGACAAGGTTAGTAATTTCATTATAACTGGATATCTTTTCAGTAGTCTTTAACCAGGTATGTCTCTGTCTATGAAGAAATATACAGGATGATTCCACAAATGGAGATATTGTCTTGTTCTTTGAGATTATTTGAATAATCTCAGAACCCAGCCACTGTTCAGTTGCTTAGATTTTCTCTGTGAACTTAAAGGTCATGTATAAGCCCAAACAAACGTCAAAGTGTTGATGAGTTTCCTCTGTGATTATGGTCAAACTATTAATCTTGTATAAGTCTGGTGTAAAGGGCATCAGGAATACCCTGTGTTAAAGAAGACCGTGAAGTTATGTGTTAAAGAATGCTCTGTGGTTGGAGAACTCTGGTATGTTCAAAACCTCATTTGGACTAACATGGTGTCTGATTTGTTGGCTGTCTTGTGCATATTCATATAGATGCAAACAATATTCTGCCCTGATGGCTTTCATGTACCTGTGTGAGACTATAAAGCTGTGTAGTGTCCAACATCTAAGGTTTTAAAAGCAGGGCTGAATAATGTCCTGAGGAAACTTTGTCTAGCCTCACAGCTGATTAAGCTGGAGTTTGACCTAGAAACATCTTGAAATCCTCTCCAAGCTTATCTTTTGCTACCATCATCCTAAGATGTTTGTTGATATCAGGTGAATTATCATCAGTTCTCTGGTGAGTCAACCTCGACTGAGTGCCAGGTGTCCACCCATTCTTTTTCACTCATGCATCTCAACTGGATAAGGGCAGAAAATATGATGGAAATCTAATAGGTCAAGGTAAGAACAGGGACATCTTTTACTAATTAGTGTCATGGGCAAAACAGACTTGACTTGGAGCATATTGGTTTAATTATTTGCCAATTAAAAATAGAGTAGCATGATGAGAAACAAAGACAAAACCTGAAAGCCCTCCCCAACTTCTTCCCAGGCTCAACTGCTCTCTTTCAGTGTCAACACCTCTACTTCCTTCTGCCTCCAACAAGGGACATGAGAAATAGGGGCTGGGGTCAGTCCATAGCAGTTCTTTCATGCTTCTCCTTCCTCCTCACTTTGCTGCTGCTGCTGCGGCATGTCCCTCCTGTGGGATACAGACCTCCATGAACTGCTCCAGTGTGGGTCCTTGCCACAGGACGCAGATCTTCACTACTGCTCCAGCTGTTCCCTTTCCACAGGGTCAGTCCTTCTGGAACAGCTTGCTACAGTGTGGGTCCCCCACAGGTCACAGTCCTGCCACCAAACCTGCTCCAATGTGGGCTACCCTCCACTGGCAACAGCCCCTCTGGAGTGGGCTCTCCATGAGCTGCAGTTTCCTTCCTAGGACCGTCTGCACAATCTGCGTGGGTTCCTCTATAGGTACAGCCCTGATCTTTGTCCCCTGTGCCCTCTGTGGGCTGCAGGGGCACGGCTGCCCCACCATGGTCTCGTCCAAGGCGAGCAGGGGAGTCTCAGCTCTGGTGCTGGAGCACCTCCTGCCCCTCCTTCTGCACTGACCTTGGGGTCTGCAGGGCTGTCCCTCAGATTTTTTCTCAGTCTTCCCTCACAGTTATTGTGCAGCTTTTTTCCATGTTGTTAAATGTGTTATTACAGAGTCACCACCATCTTGGCTGAGGAATTGGCTGTGCCCCACAGTGGGTCCGCTGTGGATCCTTGTGTGGGGCTGACCCACCCTCCCTCTCCAGTGGCCATTCCTGCAGCATATCCTGCCAAGACCTGGACACTTGTACCTGGTACGAGTTCTGCTCAACAGTATTCTAAACTTGGTTCCTCCAAGTGCAGAAGGATCACGCAGGAGGAACAAGAAGTGGGTGATTTTTTTACAATATTTCCCAAAATGGGATCCTTATCCTGAAATGTCATGCTTATTCTAAGCTGAGTATGCTTTCTTTGAAAGCTTCAAAGTAGCAGATGAAACAATCAATTTAGAAGACCCAAGTGTTTTTCTGAAAAGGTCAATATTGTTTCAGTCAGCTGTCTGCCTCTTCTGCCAGTCCTTACATCTTTTACAAAAGAACTTGGATCACTAGTAATGATTACTATAACAGTCAATATTGCCTTCTTGGTTTTCTTCATACCTCTATTGAGAGAGAAGTATAAATAAAAGACTTTTTTTTTTGATGGTACAGACATCAGCAGACAGAAATACAACATTTATTTTTAACTGGTAAAAAAAAAATTGGTAGCATTATAGTCTGTACAAACACCCATTTATAAATATGCAAGGAATGGTGCAGAACTTGGTTACAAGCATCAGTTGGGTTAATAGATGTCAAAGTATAAATACACCACCATTCAAAATGGCATTTCAGGTATGCTGTTCTGGCAATGAATTAAGATCCTAGGAATGCAAACCCTATCAAAACAGCATGAACATGATATAAATACATGTACAAGCAAATTAAAAATTCATCGTGATCATTCAGTGCTAGCAGCAATGGAAATTATTGATGAACTTGGTAATGTGAATATGGAACACTATCAGTTTGTAAAGAAAAAGCATTTCTGTAGATATATTAATAGAGACGGAATGGCTTAATCTCATTAATCTTCTCTTCACAGATGCTGTGTACAGAGCCCTTATATCCTTGGAGCACTGCTGTATCAGTCCCTGGCAATCTGTGCTTTTCTGTAATGTGGTGGGTTTGAGAATATGCATCTATTAGACTTGTATTGCATTTTACATGCTGTGTAAGCTGTAGCATTTCTACTTTCATGTCACAGAAAATAAATTAATGTCCATAGTGTTATCAATTTGTACATAATATTTAGCATGCTAAAAAGGAGTCTACACTTTGATTTATTCACGATCATCTCCGAACATCTAATGTGGGACACATAGTTCTCCAAGGCTGGCAAAATCTCATTTTTATTTTCAAGATATAGAAATGTACTTGGCTTCATGAGCAATTGCTTCATTTTTTATGTTCAGGTGCGGGGGAAAAGAACCCCCAAACACTGAAAAACCCAAACCCCATATTATATGAGCAACCTAGAGCATACCTTGCTGTTTAATAACCCATGTGCTTAGGAGGAGTTACAGCGAGACAGGTTACCAGTTCCCTGCTGGAAGCACCAGAAGCACACCTTTAAAAATTGTGTTTTACTGTGCACCAGGGTAGGAAGCCAGGCCAAGAATGCAGCTTGGATTTTTGAGGAGAACAAGAGGTCTGTGGAAGCAGATGAAGGGGAGGAACACCCATGGTGCTTAGACCACATTCCTGTTGCCTTCAAGGCAAAATGTTACATTGGAGGATAAGAGCTGTGCAAGCAGCATTTGCCCTTCAATTCCATCAAAGCTGTTTACATTTTCATGACCTCATCTGATACTCTCTTTCTGTCCCTGCTTGGCAGGCCCAGCTCCTACCAAAGCAACTCCTGCTTAGAGCATTTTTATAATACTTTCATCCTCTTTCTCTTTTTCAGTTTACATGCTCTTTTCCTCCACTTTTCTTTTTATTTCTGTCTTCTCTGATATACCTCTCGTAGTTGCTTTTATTTTCCTAGCTTTCACCTCTGTGTGGTGTACTTACTTTTCAGTCCTTTTCATCCCAGCAACAAACAGATGTTCTCTCTCCTCCTCCTCCTCCTCCTCCTCCTTCTCCTTCACTTTTCTTGTATACTCCCTTCTCCTCCCCTGTGCTGGAAATTGAGTTTTTCCTTTTTCTCTTTCAGCCAGCTGAATGTTAGCATGGCCAAATAATTTGAACTTAAAAGTGGGGTGGCAGTAAATTAGACTGTTATACAGACTGATAAGGAGCAGAAGGTACAGTTGTACTGTTAAAGCCTGTGTCAGACATACACTATGAGAATATGAAAGGCAGCAGTACCAGGGCTTTAAAAATGCTCTGAACCTCTTATTCACCTCATCCATTTCTTTGAAAAACACTGGGTGCTGATAATTTTTATTCTGAATGCAAGATGAGTTCTGTAATTTCCTTGCTTTATTAAAGGACTTGCTGTCCCATGGAGGTCCCATTTACATTTTTTTCCATATGTCCTAAGGAGACAACCAAATGTTAAAAAAGGATACACACAGAAATATGTCAGTCAGGTGTAATCATGCTTAGAAACTCCTAGAAAAGGGGAAAACTTTCCAGATTGTACTGTTGTTCAGCCATAATTCCAGAAAATACACTATATCAGAGTGAGTTTCTGTCTTCTGCAGCAAGAAACATCCCCCATATTGAAGAGAATGTGATAAACACGAAATCAATTAGACAATTTGGTGTCCCTGACTGACTTTGAGCTGGAGCAATCCTCTGCAGGCTCAGCATCACTCAGAATCAGAGGCTGATGTAGGAGCTTGAGGGAATCCTCATCCATCTGCTACCAAAAGGAAATTTGAAAGGAAAGCACAGCAGGCTACATGTGGCATGCTTTAGTCTGTATCTTATATTAATTATCTGAGTCTACAAGATATATGACAACCTGGTTATTTCCTTAATCAGTTGTGGGAGCTATTTAAATCTCTTTGCTTTTGAAATCAACATAGATAAGTGTGGTCACTGAAGAAAAGATTTATTTCTTCCAATTTCCTCCAGCATCCCATTACCACCCCATCTCATCATAGCTCACAATAGATGATGTTCTCCAGACAATAACTGCATTTTCTGCTTTCAAGGTTCAGCTAAAGAGCACTGCTTATCCAGAAAGGACAATTCTTCACACAAATTGTATTAAAAAATCTCTAAATTTTCAGGTTGAGCAAAACTTGAAGTGTTGCTGCATACTACAGCTGATATTATTTTAGGATACATCTCACAATAGTAGAAATTTATATTAGCTACATGAGAATGACAGGTTTAAATTAGAAACTGTGTTTAGGATTAGCATTGAAGATCTCAATTGAGAATGTGGCTGTAATATCCAAACATCAGAAGAGAGAATAAATGTAGATCTATTACCTGTAAAAAAAAAAATTGGACCTGAAGTTTTAAAGATTAAGGTTCACAGTACTGAGTTTATTAAACATAAAAGTAGTCAGCTGTTTTCTCCATCAGAACTTCCTACTGATGGCTTGTATATGTAAATATATTCTTTTATGCATGGAAAATGCTTGTCTTAATGGACACCTATGTCACTCTTGACTAACTGCCTCCCTGACCTGGCGTGGAGTTGTGGCTGGGGAGGGTCCTCTCAGCCTGTGTTTGCCTTGCCTAGATCATTGCTTAAGTTTATTGTGTCCCTGGGTTTATTGCCGTGGCATTTGTAGACCTCTGTCTAATTAATCTCAGTGGAACAGAATTGAAGATCTCCAAAACTTGCATCCAGAAAGTGGCAGAGAGGAAAAAAAGAGGTGATGCTTACAGACAAACATGGTTTCTGTTGTGTTTGGGCAATGTGGGGCACAAAAGGCAGCAGACTGGTTAACTAAGCCCCCTGTCATTTGCCAGCCAGCACAGCCAGCCTGTCCTTGGGATAAAAAATGCTTCACTAAGTGTATTCAAAGCAGCTACTTCCTACAAAAATGTCAGAGTATATCGGATGCCTTGGAACAGTCCTAGCACCAGCTCCCTGAGATGTAGGTTTTGGCTTACCATTGTTCATTGTCTTACCCCAAAGATGCATGTCTGGAGCTATTCTAATTGAATAGGAAAAAGTGCAGTAGTGTGGAGACAATATTCTCCTTTTTGTGCTTAAGCATGGATCTAGTCTGTTGTGCTTTATTAAGAAAAGCAACAGTTTATTCACTAGGCAGTATTCTTTGAAAAACTCTTTGCAAGAAGATTACCTTCCAAGCATCCACAGTCCTTCACAGCCTGTTTCTCTCTGCAGACTGGGGCTACAAAATACTACTGGTTTAAATTGTGAGAGCATGACTTGAAGTCATGTAGAGAATTCTTGGTTTTGTTTGCTCTTGGTGAGTTAGATTGTTACATCTTGCCACCCAATTACCTTTACTATTAAAACTTACTAAGTTCTGCCGAGGAAGCTAAGCATAAGCAAAATAAAACAGGATCATCTGGTTCTTCTTTGCATAGGGGTAACTTGTCAAAGTCTTGGCAGAAACTTTGTAAAACCACATCACACACAAAATTAGGTTCAATAAATTGTAGCTAAAACCAGTTTTTTTTTTCTTGCCTTGATAAAAGTGTACAGATCTTTCAGTTTCTAATTTTAGCTCTATGGTTTACAATAAATACCCTGAATGTTTTATTTTAAATTTTTCTTGGGTGGAGGAGATAAAGTTAATGTCATGTGCTCTTATTAAAAATCAGCGAGTGAGAGATGCTTATTATTTCTTTGACTGTTAAGTGTGTGTCTGCAGTGTTACAATCTTCTGGGTCTTGTTAAATGTGTGAAGAAAATCAGGAATTGATTGTCACTCAGTCTCATGTCAGTTCAGAGGATCTCAAGGCATTTATTGCTATAGAATGATTAATAAATGTAATCTGTTCAAGTTTATTTTGTGGCCTCCTAAGATTTTAAAAAATGTTTTGTTTTATTTGCCTGTGTGGGGTTTTTTATGTTATCCTTGCACTGTATATGTGAACTTTGGCCTTTCTGTAATATGTTTTGTAATTAAGTGGTCTTAACTGGTATGTCTTGCTTTAAGGACTCTAAATGTATTGTGTAGAGCATAATGTCAACATTTTTGCAGGAAGTATAAAACTGATCAATATCTGAATAAATTTATTTTCACAGTGTTTTTGATCATAGCTTCTAATGGTGCAATGGATGCATACATGTCTAATGTGTAGTGGTAAGACAGAATCCAGATAAATCAGTAGTTGGCAGCATCCCTGAATGTGTTTTAAGTAAAGCCTTCCATTATTGAAATGAGAAATGTCAATTCATGCACCATTGCAACAAACTTTTTCCTCTGAATACTGTAAAATGCTATGTGGAAAGTATTATTTTTCCACTGCCTGCTTTGGTCCTCTTTTTGGATCCAAGAGCCACAAATAAGTAGAGCTCTTAACAGCATGTTGAAGTTCTGGAGAACCCCTGTGGCAGGGCTGAGGACAGGTGTGTCTGGGCAGGTGGGCAGTGCCAAACCAGGGCAGTGCAGTGCTGCTGGGGGAGTTGTACCTCATTTTCCCTATAAAGACCAGAGACCCTACTGGACAATAACTATTGAACACTTGTCTCAGTAAGATTTTTTTCTTTAGTGGAAGATACATTCAGGATTGTACATGTAGCCCAGAGAGTATGTGCTGTTTCTCCGTTTTCATTTTAATTTTCTTGCATTAGACCTCAGTGCTTTGCCTCTGCTCATTGTTTGAGCAGGGAACTGAGTCCAGGAGACTTGTTTTTACATGTAAAGAAGAATGAAGAGCTTGCTCTGTGCCTCTGAAACTTTTCACTCAGTCACTGGAAACCTACATGGGTAAGATGCAGGAATTGCATGCCTACATATCAATGGGTAATAGTGATAGGAAAATTATACTAATAATAGCTAAAACAAGTCATCATGACTCCTACTATATTATCAACTTCCTGACAGCAAATGTTTGTGAGCAAAACTGTGTAAAAATGAGAGAGAAAGCAGATATGCCACCCTGTGTCCCTTGGGCAGTCAAATTGCTGTATGTTGGAATATGGATATAGGTCACTTCATGTATAGGAGACCTTGTGGTGCCATTGTGATGCCTTGCTTATACGACCTCATTGAAAATACTGCATTACAGCTAAAACTGAACATTTTAATGAGGGTGTACTGGATCACAGAGGCTGCAGTGAGTTCTGCTGGCTACTTCATCAAACAGGCAATAGACAAAAATGCCTTTATGCTCTGGTCCTGTACTTACATGCCTGAGTTAAACATGTCCATAAGTGTTTGTGTGATGAGAGCTTACATCAACAAGTTTCATTCTGCAGTGCTTGACCTGTGGTTTTTATTGTAGAGAGAAGTAAAAAGGAGCTCAGTTTCCTAATGGATTTGGAAAACAGATGGCTATCTCAGGATCTTCACGAGTTGTGAGGTGGTCCTGATACTTGAAATACTGAGGCAGGGCTGGTCTTCTATCACACGGTGCTCCAAGCTTAAACTGGGCCCTATGTTTTTGCCTGCTGGTTGTTTTGATTTCCTGAGCTTCTCAGGGCTCATACTGGTTCATAGTCTAGATCCCATCTATTCCATCCTCTCTTCCTCTGTTCCCCTGGCTGATTTTCTCTCCTCTGAATTTCAGGATCTCCTCCCAGGCTTTCACCTCAAGTAGCACGTCCTGGTACTGCCTCTTTATAAAGTGCTTAGCTGTTGGCAATAGCTGGCTAGGAGACAAATCCAAGAGTTAACTTCTCTGTCCCCTAAACACTGGCATCAGCTCAACATCACTGTGTATTATGTATTTTTCCCATGCACCAATCAGCAGCGGCACAAAATGGATCTTCAAAAAGAGAAGACGTGAAATAGTTCACTTGGACAGCTTATAAGCAACATATAACCCAGAGCAGTATTGATAAAACTGCTCAGATTTGGGATTGTGATTGTATGAACACTTAAAATTATCAATAAAGATTTTGAAGAAGTTTTGAGTTCAGTGAACCCTCCCTCCCACTTGATTAACCAGTGATTTACACATATATAATGACTTTAACTGACTTAGAGGGTAATTTATATCTCAATGTGCATGATACATGGATCTAAATAGACTAAAGAGAGGGGAAAAGGAACCATCTGATCTCTAGAAAATTGTCTGCTGTCAGAGGGGCTCAAGAACTGTTTGAAAAATGTGTTTAGAAAGCCATGAGTAAATTTCCTAAATTTTCTGTGCTTTCTGGATGGCATTCTCCCTGGGTACATATTGCCCAGGAAAAAAGGTTAGGAAGTCGTATTTTTAACTGGCTAGTCTTTTTAAGTCTTTCTAGGTCTTTCAAAAGGCTTTATTTTTATGAACCTCTATAGTGGGTTTTGTCCTGATCTTCCCAGTGCTCATGGAATATTGTTTTTTGCAGCTACAGGATGAATATGGAGATCCCAACACCCCAAGGTCCAAGCTCAAACATGAAAATGAGAGTGCCATTACTTGGGAGCAGCAGGGTTATATTTAGGACGGGTGTTTAAAAGCAGACTTACCTACATACCCAGTGGGTTTTGTAAGCATAATTTCGTTGCGCCTCTCTCTTATGCTACACAAACAAGTTATTGACTATAAGAAAAACACTTCTGCATATTCTTAATTTATACATGTGGACTTCAATAGGACGACTCATGCATACAGATTTACATAAAAGCACAGGCACTTGTGGGATCAGGGCTTAACTTGTAGGATCCCTCTTCTACCTGAGAGGGAAAAATCCTGGAGGTATGTGCATCAAAGAAAGTGGATTGTTGTGTGCTCCAGAAACTACAGACAGCAACTGCAAAAGCAGTTGGAGGATCTCTCATGTTCCCCCTTTTCTTTGTTGGTTGGGTTTTCGTTTCAATTTTTAAAACTGATTTTTAAAAATGTATCTATTTATTTGTTTTTAATACTGTTGCTTTGTAAATTAAATATACCTGTAGCAAGCTCAGTGTTTAACAGCTCGATGGAGAATAGACTTCCGATCTAGCGCACCTTCAAAAATTCAACCTCTGCTGGACCCTTCACTCGTGGTGTCTCCTGAAGTTCTTCTTTGTCAAGCGCAGAGACAAAACCCGCTCCCGATCTGAGTCCCGCCCGAGCGGAGCCGGCGCAGCCCGCAGGGGTCAGTGCTGCCACGGAGACCGGGGCCGCGGCCGCCGGGACGGGCAGCCGTGCCCAGCGGCGACGGGGACAACCGAGGGGCGCGGACCGGGGCAGGGAGCACCGCCCCCGCC
>NW_005054554.1:675000-685049 GCF_000277835.1 Geospiza fortis | reverse complement strand
GGGAGCGCAGCAGTTCCTGAGCGCAGGGGCGAAGGTCCGGCCGCCTCCCCAGGCCGGTGTCCCGTCGCCCGGCCGCTGGGAACAGCTCCCGCGCCGCTGCAGCACGCTTGGCGTGGATGAACTCTTCAAAGTAGTCATCTGCCAAGCGCTAATGAGCCCTGACAGAGCTTGTGAAAACTGAGATTTTTCTAAAGGCGCTTAACTTGGTCCTGTTTGGTTAAGCCTGATGACAACTGATAGCATGTCGCAGACACTTGAAGTCCTTGTTCGAAGAGCCACGGACATGAATTTATTAGCAACGTAAGAACGTGGTTTCAGTGTTGGATTGTTGGATCAGAAAGAAAAAAACCCAAAACCCAAACAAACAAACAAAAAACCAAACCAAACCAACTAATCAACCAAACAAACAAAACACATTTGAGAAAGAGAAAACACATTCAAAGAAAGAAATTCATTCTTTTAAAATTTATTGTTGGAAAGGGCTGTCCGATTTTACCGAAGACATCCAAAGAATAAAATTCTGTATGCCTTTGTGCTTGAGCTTAAATGATTGAAGCTTGGTGAAGCAACTGGGGAAAGGAGAACCTGAAGGAGGGTAGTGGGGAGAGGGAGTTTATATTTAACAATATATTTTCAACTGTAATCAGTGGTATTACTAGGTCTACATGTATTCAGCATTATCAGGCTTTGCTGAATCAACTGCCTGCAGATAGGCCCATAAATCCATGCTTAGCACAGAGGAATAAGCAAATCAAGCTGGAATGACACTGGAATTCAGTACCTGGGCAGGGTCTTTGAAGTCTAAGTTTAGACACTTCTGAAAAGCCTTACCTTTCAACGTGCAGATGTGGGTGTGTTTATCATGCATGCTTTTGTGCAGTAAATGTGCAGTCACAGAAGTATGTTAAAAGTATAATCTGCAAAGATGGTTAGTCTAATGAAGCTGAACCCTGAAAATGAAGGGTATGTGCAGTGTCTAATAAAAATTAATGTCCCACGGGAAAGAAGGAGTCTGAAGATGTAAGTTCTTTCCAAGAATGCATGACTTGCAGTGTTGGGAACTGTCTAGTTTAAGATGAGGATGTGTTTTCCTGCCATTCTTAGTGTGATCTGAATGTGGTATAATGCTAAATATTAAATATTTCATCCCTTCTACCTGCTCCTTCTCTGTCTGAAACCCAACCACAGAGCAGTCATGGAATCAGTTGGAACAGTGTGTGGATCTGACAAGAAAAGTAATAGTTCATTAACAATTTGGCGTAGGCACTCACACTGCGCAGTGGGAAAACTTAGGGAAGGGAGAATCTCACTTTTTGTAGCAACCTGTTTTCTGTGTTTCCTTTTTCTTTCCTTTGTTTTAAGATGTAGTTTGTACGCGGTGAAACCACACCCCAGTGCTGTATCTCCACGAGCCTTTGAAAATCCAAGGTGAGGAGCTGCAGAGCTCTCTCCCAGGCAGTGTTTTAAACCATGGAGCCCTCCCTTGCCTCTGTACCCGCAGGAGTGTTTGTGCAGCTGTGCATGAAGAGCAGCTCCTGCCCAGCTGAGGGGTGGCCACTGGTTTGCCTTTCACTGGGTGAGCCTTCAGCTGGACCTTTGTGCCCTGCTCCACTGCACAGCTGGAGGGTGGCTTTTTCAACACAGTCCTGGCTTCTGTAATTTTCAGCTGCTGTTGTTATTATTCTACAGCTTTCCAGGGATGTAATATTATCAATTCTTAGTGAAACAGAACATAAAATTTGTCATATTCTGTCACGCTTTGTCATTTGGCACTTTACCCTTGAAATACAAATGTTTTATTTTAAATCTTTTACAATGCACTCATGTAAATGCAGAGACTTTTATTTTTAATTTTTAAATTTTTTTTTTAAGTGGCATTTCAGCTTTGGCACATATGTATAGTTTGTAAAAGTTTCATAGGTTTCATTTTAAACTAACATTTAAGAAAAAAACATTTCCTTAGAACTACAGATTCTGGATGGGATCTTCCTTTTGTCATCTTCACTATTAATTTGGTTCAGAGATACATGGGAAACAAGCTTTTGGTACTCTTTCACATATCTTGAATTGTTACAGGAGCAACTTTGTTCTCTTATTTTCTCCCAAGCAGATGTATGTCTGTTAGAAATAAAAACCACAGCTCAACAGCTTTTGGCAATCTATGTACTTGCTTGATATTAGTGATATAAAACTACTTGTTTTGAAGGGTGGAAGGCAGTAGGAGTCCGAGGCAAGTTTGTTTCTTCAGGGAATTGGCTACGAAGTAGATACTTGTGTCCGAAGAGTTTTGAGGATGCATTGCTTACTTTGTATAGTGGTTACTTCTGACTTGTTATGCTTGGCAGCAACTCTACTTATCAAAACATGACATTTTTTAATTACAATTTCATTGACAAATTCTTCATTCTACAGTGGGCTTCAAATTGTACTTCACATTGAAACAATGAGCAGAGGTGACAAGACTGAGACTTTGGGTGCAATTTAGGGGTACTTTTCTCTGTGGACTTCGAAGAGCTTGTTAAGAAAAGGAAAAGATTAATTTTCTTCTGGCTCCCAAGTGGAGAAGCTGAGATGGAAGGAGGTCAAGTGGCTTTTTCAAGGTTGTATGACAAGGAACCAACTTCCCTTTGCTGTTAGGGTGATAGCAACTGACCATAGTGCCATGGGCCATGCTGTCTGGAGGGGTTAGTGAGGGACTCTTCCTCAAAACAATTATTGCTTCTCAGGGTGTTTTTTGGTGGTTTTTTTTTGGTTGGTTTTTGTTTTGTTTTGTTTTGTTTTGTTTTTACTGTTATCAGTGCTGCGTTGCTGTTCTCCCTTTCTGTCTTTGTGGTTTAAGGTTAGAGCACTGCTCTATGAAAATGTGTAAGCTGGGTCCAGCACTGAGGCTTACAGGAGGCTGATAAGAGTTAGGTAATCAGGAAAGGCCATCAGGTGTCTCATAATTTTTGTGTTTCCTTATAGTACATTAACAGAGATATTCTGGAGTGTACATGCATTGAGATAAAAAAGTGATGGCAGTTGTTAGTCCCAGAAATTTTGGGATGGAAGAGGCTATTCACCACAATCTCATGCTGCTTTCTAGTCAAGGTGCATGGCCTCAAATGGGGACAGCTTTTCCTCTTAAAAGGGTGTTCGAGTTTCCAGTTAGGAAATGGGTTTTTGCTAAAGATATGGTAAGAATGAGCTACCAGCTGAAAAGAATCCCTTTTCCAGGACTGCTACTCTGTATTCTCTTCACACAAACTAAACAATAACTTAGGCATTTGTATGGTACAGCACTAGTTGTAGCTCATCTGTTGATGTTGCAAGACATGTCAGTGGTCTTTTGACATGATACCTGACTGAGGGGTTTGTGGGCATTACATATTTTGGCTCTGTTGAGAACTGGGCTAATCGTCCTTGTAAACAGTGGTGTGCCTTATTGCACAAATTTGTTTCTGGAGATTAAGGAAAATCTCTGTGGGCCCTTAAAATTAATGCCTTGAAACCTACTGGTGATCAGCTGTTTCATAAAGAGTGCTCATCTTGAAAAGTGTGTGTTACAGGAGCCTCAGAACCCTTTTTTCCTCCACATTGAAAATAGTATTTAAGGGAGATATTTATTTTGGTTTTTTTCTCCTGAAGAAGCTAAAAATGATATGAAGCATCTGTGTCTCATGTTTGCATCTCTTTGGTTGGAACAAAGATCTCAAAAAAAAAATATTAGCTGCTTCTGCAGTGAAGAAGCTCTCTAATTAGTCTTAAGCCATCTGGTCACTGCACTTTTGAAGTACTCCTTGAAATTCCTCTCTGAGCACTCTTTTTATGTTCTGTTTAGACTGACATGTGTGATGGGCCATCAGCAGTATTTCATTAAAAGTGATGAACAGGAAAGATACACAAGATCTTTCTGGGAGAAGTATATGTTCTGTAATATTATTTTATTTGGTGGTACCATTTATCATTGGTGGCCAGTGGTAGTCTGGCCATCATACCGTTTACTTGATGATTTACTGAGAATTTAGCAAAAGGATGGCTAAAAAAAACCCCAAACCCTTACCTCAAAAAACAAAACAAAACAACAACAACAACAACAAAACAAACCAAAACCCCCAAAAAACAACAAAGCAAAAAAGCAAACCTGAAATAGAGAGTGACTGATATTAGGAACTGTGTTAAATAACTGGACATGTAAAAAGCATGAATGGGTTCATCAGAATATTATACATATTGTGAAGATACTTATGGAATAATTGACAAAAGGATTCAGTATGATCTACAGAAGTAGGTAAGCACACCATTTCTTAGAAAGTTTTCTGTGGATTATTCTGGTATTTTTCATTTTTTTGTGTGTGTGTTTTTTTGTTTGGTTGGTTTTTTTTTTTTTTCTTTTTTTTTTTCCATTTTGGTTTTTTTTTGTTTGCTTTTTTCCTTTGGTTTTTTTTTTTTTTTTTTGACTTTTTTTTCAGTCCCCAGTGAAGCTAAACAGTTCCAGACTTCATGTCTTTAAAATACAGTGTATACAGAAAATATACAATTTTACGCTTTTACAAGTGCACCTTTACATCAAGCTGTATTAGCTGTAGGTACACCAAGGAGTCAGCCTGGGAATTATAGGGATCTGTTTTTTTCCCCAGTGAAAATACTTAATGGATACATTTGATAGCAGGAAATAGAATCCTGTGAATACAATGAACTTATATTGGGTTAAAAAATTATTGTAATGGAGAGTTAGCATTAAAATCAAATTGGTAGTAATTTGCTGTGAATGTGGAATGTATTCTTTATGAAAGTGATTTCTGCTGGTTTATTCTAAATTTTTCTAGGAAAGGAAACTGTCTTTTTTTGTAAGAAATTTCTAAAATTTTCTGGTTACACTACTTCAGAAATCTGAAAAATCTTTTTAAAGGTAGATTGCAGTTGTTTTCTACCTATGGTGTTTTCACCACCTACAGGAATTACTAAACTGAAATATCAGAGTTCAAGCATATTTAATCATATTTTCCTCTGCCCTCTTTGGTATTGATTAATAAAGAAATAATTAATCGATAGATATTTCAAGGCAGATTCTTCTTGATAATCTGCATATTGATTTGAAAAGAATAGTTAATAAAAAGTGAGTTGATTAAAAGGACACAATCTCAGTCTCGTTTCAACCTTGTAATATATTTTCTTTATAAAGCAACAGTTCTGCTATGTGTACATATTTTGCATAGCAGCAGGAAAACTACACAGACAATATCATCAAGTTCCAAGTGTGAATAATTTTCTTCCTTAATGCTGTTGACACCCTGCATCTAAGGATTGTCTGTAGCAAAACAACAAAAAAAATGTTAACAAAAAAGTACATTACTGATAATCCCTTTCATATCAGAAAGGTGCTGGTGCTTCTTAAAGTTCCTTTATGAGTGTAAAATGGTCATCTGATTGCACACTGAGGACCAGATGGTTTATATGAAATTTTGAACTATTTCAGTTCTCTACAAATGGACTGAAACAGTGCACAATTCTAGTTTACAGAGAATGAAAGGAACAAAATGGCTCATGAACACTGCTATTAACTGCTCTGCAAAAATTTGTGTCACAAATTTGAAATAAATTAGTAACTTCTTACAATATCTTTACAGATGAGGCCAGCGATCTTGAATACCCCACAGAATAACCATAAAATAAATGAACAATGAGACGCTTTATTTTCCCTAGGTTCACTTAACTAAATTAATGAAACCAGCATGACAACGAGAAGTAAATCCATTAACGTCTAAATGGAGTTATGTCTTGGTCAACCTGAGGTTTGAGCAATAATATTGTCAGAGGTGTCTGTTCTTCTGTTTTCACTGAGCAGTAATTTCATAATAGGACCAGGGTACACGTAAACTATGAGGCTGCTTTTTTTTTGGTACAGTTTTGGGTTTATGTAACTTGGATCAAGCATTTCTTATATTAAAATATTTTAGTATAGTTAAATATCACCTCTTGATATGTTGTTCATTTTAGTTCCTGAGAATTCTGAACTAAAATTCAGCTGCAGAATTGCAATCCGTTCCCTCAAAAAAGAAAACTGCTAAAAATCATCACATTGTATGAGGAGAAATCTTGAAGAGACTGAATTGAAAAGGTGTTTCAGAAAGAGAATGTTTCTAGAAGCTAAAATTTTATGTCACTTCATGCTGTAAAAATATCTGTTTTCAAGATGATATTGAACACATATGAGGAAAGAGAAATTGTGTATTTGTCATATTGCATCATTATTAATATCTGTATTTTTGCTAGAAAGATGAGAGAGGACTTGCCAGTCTTTTAAATATTTTTAAAATTTATTTTCCTAAAGGGGATTTAATTTTGTAATGATAGATCAGCTATATTACCTTAACTTTTTTCACAACTGATACATTTGGAAGTGAATAATCACATTTCAGTACCTGGGTTTGATTTTGCAAACTGCATTTTAAAATGCACATTTTAGATGCAGCTTTCTGATCAGATCTTTTGCTTGCTGCATACTGATTTAATTGGAGAGTTTAAAATGAAGGTTGTCATTTCAGTATTGATCGAACTTTCGTTCCCACTTCTTCCGTCGCATCCTGAGTTGTGGATGGCTGAACACTGCAAGCACTAAGGTCAAAAGGACATGCTCGAAGTCAACCCGTGCTATTATTCAAAAGTGGAAAACCAATAGAAACATTGCAAAATGAGAGCTCTGCTCCTTTGGTTTTGCTGCAGCATGAAGAGGGGAACCTGCCTGTTTTGCCAAGCGGGAAACATGCTTTATCTGCTCTCCTTGGCTTGTGACCACAAACATTGATTTCTTTGAAGGAAAGAGACCTTTTTTGAATGGTAATTCTAGCAGTACCTTTCCAGAGGCAGGAAAAAGACACCTCAGAACTTCCTTTGAATTGATATACAAATTGTCTTTATTGAAAGTAACAACCAAAATTCAATATACCCTCATGGGCATTTTTGATCATTCTAGATGGAAATCCCTATTGGGCTGAATGTACCATTAACCTATAGTACTAGGGTAGTTATGTTAAAGTTTGGTTGTTAGATGTCTCAGAGGTCTGTAAAGATTCTTTTTTGAGAAGACTTTCTTTCCTCTTGCCCCTCATTATTTCTTTTTAATTCTGTCTTGTTTGCAAATGGCAAACTCTCACTCCTATCAGGAGCTTTCATTAGTTATGCTTGGTAAGAGCAAGCATAAGACTATATATTCAGTGAAATTCAACTGCTCCTGCTTATGTTTAAGGTAAATAATAAAGTCATTACAGTAATGGGTAGTTACTGATGTAAAGGAAAAGTGGATCCAATTTGTATGGTGATATGTTTATTTATTTGTCAATATTTACATTTTAAACTCTGCAGATTACAACTGGTTGTCCATAAGGCAGAGAAGAAGACAATCTATCTTGCTGTAGTTCTTGAAGTTATGGGTAAAATCTCTCTGTGGTTGAGTGAGCCAGTTTGATAATAAATCACTCACCACTTCAATACTTTTCCTCTGTTCTTGGGAAAGTAAGAACTGAGTGCACTGAAGAATAAATTCTCTTGTTTGTGTGAGAGACAGAATGCCATTTAGGAATGGAAAGGAAAGACCTTCAGTATCTCAATTCTATTAAAAGAATTTGGAAGGCAGAAAATGGCAGTTTCCCTATATAATTAGTGGCAAAATTTGGCATGACTACTAATGTAGGCAAGCACATGATTTAACACTTTGTAGAACTAAAGGCAGTCGATTGTCTTGTAGAATTGATCCAGAAGACAGTTCATCCAAACAAAGCCCACTTGATCTGGTTTTTGTTTTTCACATACTATATATTTCACTGAAAGTTCTCATTTGTGTCTTGACAAGTGGTTATTTGTAGTGTTTTGGAAAATATTTTCTATCTATAATAATACTAATTTGTGTGTTATATAGAATATGTTGTTTATTTTATTATTAATTTTTTAAATACATTCTATATGAGAAAAAAAAATTACAGTTCTTGTTTTGGTTCCACAGTTTTATTTAGATCGCAGTGTAAAAGAATTGTGACAAACTTCTTTCCTATTTGGTGGATGAATGGTGGCTGGAAGGAATGTAATGGGGTTTTGTTCTTTTCCCCCTTTAGGATACCAGAGCAAGTATTCTCTTTATAAGAGACTACATTGAGAACCATAAGGGAAAGCAAATTTTCTTTTTATGCTGTTTGTGAGTACTGCAGAAAACTGGTGGAGCTAACAGTTCAGAATTATAAAAATGAGGAGGAATGCATAGGAGACTAATGAGGAGTGAGTTCAGCACTGACTCAGGACTTGAAGCAAATGATTCAACAGCCCTTGTGAGAAGAGGTAATCCCACAGTGCTGGTGTGATAGGTAACATGGAAGGAGATTCTCCATATCCCTCTCAGGGATGCCTCAAACTGCCTGCAAAACTCCCTGTTTTGAAATGAGTTTTACTTTGTTTGGCCAGCACCAGATAGAGAAGAATGCTGCCCTGGGCCCTGCCTCTGCCCTGGTTCAGTGCTCGTGGGGTTTACTGTGGTGTAGAAGGTGGCTGTAATTTATAAAGTGGTGAAATCTCGTCATGGCCATCAAAAGGAATGCAAGTCAGGTGTCAGAACCAAGTGGGACTGGAAGGCCATGACTGCCAGCATTTCTTCAGTGTTTGTTCCCATGGAGGAATCCTCAGATCCTCCTTCCCTGCAGTTCCTGTGGCTGTGGGAAGTGAGAAGGAGTGCAAAGGAGCTTGTTGCAGCCTGACACTTCCACGCTGTGTCACACAGAGCCCGGACCTCCTACAAAGGGGTCCTTTCAAGAGTGCTTCAGGCTGGCAGCAATCTTTTGTCTGTGTGGCTAGTTTGTTTATTTAATATGCCAGAACCAAAGAAAGCTGAGTGTCAGACTCTCATAATTCTGGTTGTCATACCATGACAGTAAGGGGTGGGTGATATGTATTGGGGTGCCTTGGAGGGGACAAGACAGCAAATAATCCTGAAACCTGTGCCTGGATCTCCCTTCAGAGCAAATTAGGACACCTCAGGAGGGACCACAGGAGAGAGATGGCTTAAGTTCAGTAGAGGTGATCAGGAGAAGAAGTTCCTGGGGAAATGAAGGAGAGTTGCAAATGGACAGAATAGTCTTGCAACAAACAAAGTTTTTTGTATTGCCATTCGCTTTCTGAAAGAAGGGGAGAAAGCCACAAGACTTTGTAGAGGAACCTTTTGATGAGGTGTGTGAATGTCCTGACTTGCCCTCAGCTTTTTAGGTTTAATTTCCATTGGCTACTTTGGGTAGGGGAGGAGGAACTGGAGAGAGGAGGAAAAACATTAAAAATGTTTTTTAAATAATATTTTCAGGATGGAATAAAGCCCTTATGTTGAAAAGATCAAATATTTTCTCCCTGCTTTGAAGTGATGTCAGATTCTTCAGCTGTATTCTTCACTTTTTTATTATTTTTTACTTTCTAAAAGTCCCATCTTTTCTTTTTGTGTACAGCACATAAGTTGGCCGAACACTTCAGTTCTCTTTTCAGTGGGTGCGTCCTTCCTCTGGAACACTGCAAACTCTAAAGCTGTGGGAAACAAAAGTTTCTGGTATCCTTCAAAGGGTATCTACCAGATTTATTCTTATCCTTTTGTTCTTAACAAATGCATTTCTGTAGACAAATTATAATGCCTTTAAAATCACCCCTGACTGAACCATCTTTCTCCAAAAATGGGGAGTGTTCTGGAGCTCTCTCAGTGCTCTAGGTTGGGATGGATGAGATTTACTAAAGAAAATATTCTTGGCCTTGAGGCTCCTTTATCTGTGTCCTTAGTGTCTCAAAGCAGTTCCTGCAAAAGCCAATTTTCTTTCTTGGACCACCATTTAGTAATAATGTTTCTTTTTCTTTTCCTGTGAAAGCAATAGTGAGTTACCACTGTCTTTCCTGGATTGGAGAATACTTGAAATTTTGTACCTGGTTTTAATTTCAGTGTCGATGACATGTGTTTTGAAGTGCTTTGGCACCAATTTCAACAGGAGCCAAACTGACCCCAATTTTTCTGTGAGCAGGTTCAATTAATAAATGAAAATTTACTTGAAAGA
>NW_005054554.1:673262-674990 GCF_000277835.1 Geospiza fortis | reverse complement strand
TATTAACGTAAAATGAACTTGAAGAATTTCTACCTTTTTAACAGAAGTCAAATCTTTTTCTTAATCATCCTTGGCCTTTCATCAGTATTCAGCTCTTGTATCCGTTTAGAGCATGAAAGCCATTCCGTGTCTGAATCTTTATTATTTTCTTTCTTTTTTCCTGCTTTCCTGGAAAAAGTCTTCTACAGAACCAGGTTTCATGAACTGTCTCCTGAAATCTTTGTTTAAAGGAAAACTGCAATGCTGACCATGTTTGTTTATGGTGTCTGCTGCTTTGGGAACAGGTGAACAGAAGTCAGAAGAAATAATCAGAAAAAATAGTAGGTTTGGTTTTGGTATTATGTGTGTGTTTGTCTGCAACAGAAATTGGAGGGGCCTTGGCGAAATGAAGTTGTTTGGGGAGAGGAATCTATAAAATGTCCAAAAGAAGATAGTTCTAAGTACTGTTGTTGTTTTAAATTTTTCTTCGTAGTGTTTGTAGTTTTGTGAAAGCTGAATTTTTTTTCCTGTGGCATGGAAAAGCTCCAGAAGTAGGCAGAAGTCCTGCAGGAGAGCTTGACTCCAACTTGATGTATTTTGTTGAGAGGAAGGTTTGATTGGGAGGGAGTTGAACCACTTCCACTGAGTTGGCTGAAAATGAATCAAACCCAGTTTTTTGTTTTAGGTACATTTTCTTTTTCCTGATGCTTAGTCTGTATCTCAGATCAGGACACTTTCAATTATCTTGATATTAATTAATTAATTAATTAGTTTATTTATGCTAATTTTTGTTTTGTTCATGAATTTTAGAAAGATCAGGGTAGAAGATTTGCAGCAGATTTGCAGTAGGGCAGCACACAGAAATATTTCTGCTGCTGTGTGTGACATACACACATAGTGTGCTTATAGAACCCTCCCTTCGAGAATATTTGCTTGGAACTTTTCATAGAGAAATAGTGCCCCCAGAGAAACTCAAAAATTGAAAGGGTGATTTTTCCTTCGGTATTAGTTAATCCTGTTGTGTGTCTTACCTTGAAGAGAATTCAAACCAGACAGATTTTTATGTGCCTGCTGCACTAAGGTATAAGCATTCACTTGAAAAGTTACAAAAGTACAAGTCAGTGTTCATTGCAGCATTCACTTCTCTGAAAGGTACATAAATGTGTGCACTGCCCATCTCCATGCCCAGCTTGAGGTGATTATACTCTGTTTGTATCTAATCCACCAGTGGATTCACGCAATTCTATTGAAAGTGGCAGAGTTTCTTTGCCTACAGTGGATCAAAGGCTCTTCATCTTAATATGCATTTTTTCCTACCTAATCTAGCCACACAGAGCAGATGGACTTGGTATTACTATCTATGAGATGAAGAGCATCTAACACGATGCTGCTTATTATCTTGTTTTTCAAGCTTGCTGTGATTCATATTCCTTTTCTTGCATACAGAAGGAATATGGGATAAGAAAAATCACTTGAACTGAAGAAATTGCAGTGTAATTGAATTTTGAACATTGATTTCTGAGTGTACAGAAAATGAAGCGAAATAATGTACTTGAGCAGCAAATTACAGGAGGTAGGATAGTGTACAGTGCCTTTAAGAAGCAGGTGTTTGCTGGGTAGTTCACTGTGCATACAAGGGTGCTCACATTTTGAAGTTGGTTAGGAACAGTTATAGGGAAGAGGAAACCTGACTAATACAGGCTTTTTCTATTCAGTACAGGCTTGAAAAAAAGGGGGAAATATAATAAT
>NW_005054554.1:672791-673252 GCF_000277835.1 Geospiza fortis | reverse complement strand
GTGTTTTGTTTGCCCTTTAAAATCTGAAGCAGGGGAGAACCAGAAGTATGATTTAAAGGAAATTGCAGTAGTGGTTGTTGTAACACAGAGAGGAAGCCTTGCATAGTTTTCAGTCTGGAAGGAGGAACTGAACATTTAATTAAACAATGCCTTTGACTCAATTAGTTGATACTCCAGTATTCTTAGTACATATAGTTTTAGGTTATTTTTCAAGTGTACAGCTGTTTCCTCCTGCATAACATCTGGGAGGGAGGTACACTGAGGTTCCAGGAGCAGAGGGGATGGAAGGTTTCTAGGCCCGAAAATTTTAAGCATCTCTAACTCAAAGCTGCGAAGGTAGCACATCTGACAAAAACCTAACAGGTAATTTCACAATGAGTTCACAATTTCACAATTTCACAATTGACCTTATCAAAGTCTACCCAAAATCTATTGAACCCCTTTGATCATCCCATCAGCCC
>NW_005054554.1:642407-672781 GCF_000277835.1 Geospiza fortis | reverse complement strand
GAACCCCGAAACTTCAGGAGTTTCTCTGCATGCAGAAATGGTATTTGACTAACTGGATCTGCTTTCATGGGGAAAATAAAACACAGTCCACCTGTAGTCTGTTTGAATATGCATTGTGTTAGTGCTCATGTAACAGAGGTTACTCCCTTGTGGGCAGAGGAATATGTTGGACAAGGTTAAAACACCTTGAAACATATTTTTATATATAATTACACTAAAAATTAGCAGAAACAGTGTTTTGGTAAAATAACAAACTTATTGAACTGTGTCATAACAGATGATTGTTGTGATTTTTTTTTCCTTGATCTACCTCATTTAGATAGAAGGCTGGATCTGCTTAAAAGAACACATTATTTTAAACAGGTATTTGTTCTGGATTTTGGCTCTTGTTTCAGGGGGGAATTATATTCTCTAATGGCACTTGTTTAAGCCAAAATAAGCCAAGTCAGTTGGAGTTTGGTAATCTCAGACATGTTCTGCTAAAAAAGAAGGAAAGAATACTCTCCTGTGCTGAATTATCTCAAATTTCATTTAAGCAATAGTTTATCAATGCAAATAAAGTGCAGATCAAACAGAAGAAAATTATGCATAATAAAATGAAGAAATTGGAAGGATCTGACCTTGGTGAGGAAGGGCCTGCCAGTTTCAGTGGGAATTATCATGTGTCACATAATCATAGACAGGATTGCAATTGTGCACAGAGGACACAGGCATTGGAACTTATTTTCAGAACTATTTAGGTGCTTGCATAAGAGTCTTTCAAAAGTCTTTTTTAAAGATTGTACATGGCACTCAGGCAATTCTGAAAACCACTCAGGACTGAATTAATGGTTACAGAGTAAATATCAGGAGAACAGCATCACTTAAATTGAGGTACCTGCTGCATGAGAGCTTGACCCAGAAGCTGAGACTGGGGAGCAGCATCTCAGCCATGTGAGCTGGCATTTTCTTACTCAACGCTAGAAACAGAAGATAGAGAATTTTATGCTGCTGAGGCTGTGGACTTAACAGATTTAAGGAACAGCTGCTGCTGAGACAAAGAAATGTTTGCCCCATAGCAATTCTTCACACAGAATTGCTTCAACAGGAGAGTTTGGCTGTCATAGAGTTGTTTAGGTGGGGACATTGAGCTGAAAGTTCTGTGATTCAGGTCGGTGTGTTACCCTATCTAAAAATCAGTTCTCCAGAGGGATTACAGTATCTAAATATTTTACTTGTGTGTAGTATTTGCAGGCACTGCTGATTCTTACAAGTTTCTATGGAAAGGTTTGGACATGTGATCAAACTGGTAAGTGTTCAGTCTGGTAGCCATCCATATGCATGAATAGCAAATATTTATTAATTCAGTTTATTTTAGATTGCACTAAGAGGATTTAGTTGCATTACCTTTTATTTGCTGTTGGCTAAGAGCCTTCACTCGTGGTGGTGGTGGTGGTGGTTTAGCTTTCTATCTTGAAGGGCTCTGATTTCTCTGGGAGGATCAAATCTGCAACACTTCAGTCTGATCCTTACAGTAGATTTCACTTCGGTGTTTTTGTCAATGCAAAGTCTTGAATTTCTTTCTTGCTTTCATTTGAAATAAACTTTCTGTTGTCATGGTTGCAGAGAGGAGCTCAAAAGCATGAACCCTGCTGGCACCTAAAACCAGTAAGCCTGCATATTTCTGTGAGGAAGCTTGGAACTAAAGCAAGTGTTATGATTTTTTTTTCCCCTTGAAGGTAAAGTCATCATTTCTCAATGGCCAGGATTGCCTCTGTTGAGCAGCAGGGACAGGAGGGAATCAGATGAGGAGGATATATAGTCAATGTATAGTGAATTACATTACATGAGGGCATGGTCACAATTATGTGGCTTATCCTTTACAGGTTCTTTCAGTGTGATCTGTTTTTGAAAACCCCAACTAAAGGAGTCTCCCAGGAGCTCAGCTGCAGTCCTTTGTTACTCTTGTAGTAGAAAGCTTTCCCTGATATCTCATCAGGGTCATGTTTGTTTTCAGTTAATCTGCTTTCATGTTTTCCTGGCTTCGGTGGGTCTGTGCACAGAGTACATTTCATTCTTAACCTTTTTCCACATGCTTTTTTATAGAACATTAGGAGACGATGCTAGGAGATGCTGGAAGCTTTGACTTTGATCAGAGGCAGACACCCAGGCAATTGTCTGACAGCCAGGGTGGAGGAGGTTACCAGAGTATAGAGCATTAAATTGTCTGCCAGCCTCTTCCACCACCATTTCTCCTACCCATGTACCTAAGGAAAATATTAGGATTTGGGTTTGTTTTACCTCAGCTGCTTCTCTCACGCTCAGTGTTTCTGAGTACCCCCAGGAACCATAATCTTTGTTCCTGCAGTATGTCCTCACTGTTTTGCAGTTTCCTCTTGCCTTTCTTGACGACTTCTTCTTGTTCTATTGTTTCCTTGCTGGGAGCATTGGTCTCCTGGCCAAAGACTTGAGATGGCATGTGAATGACCAGAGTGCAGTTCTTCTTCTGGCAGCACTTGGGGCAATCTGGGCTTCATATCTCTGCACTTTAAAAAGTGGGAATGGGCAAATGTTTCTTTTGTTTGTTTGGCTGGTTCATTATTTTGACTTTATGTTTTGGGAGTCGGGGATTAGTAATTGTATCTTTTACAATCCATGCCACAGGGAGCTACAGTATTTTAGCATCCCTTTTTGTGTCTCATCTCTAAATCATGGTGACAGTAATAAAGCAGGAGGGGCGAGTGGCATGAGGGGAAATAAGCACTGCAGTATGAAACATATATTTTAATTAAAATTGATCTTATCAGATATAGGTCCTTCTACCATATACAAACTCTCATACAGTTCTTGTTAGAAGATCTGAGAGGACCCTGAAGACTGGAAATGTGTTGAACCAAATATCTGGTATTTTATTTAAACTAAAAGAGTTTACTTAAAACAGACTCACAAAACAGAAGCAGAGCAAAAAATATGCAAACAAACCTCACCCCCAGCTCTGCCAAATTCCTCTCCCCTTAAAAAATCCCTACAGCTAAGGACAGATTTTCCTCTCCAGAATTAATTTTGAAATTTAAGTTTGCTGGCTTATGCATCCAATATTTATAATTTCCACTACACTGTTGCATCCAGTGTCCCTTCCCATTTTAAAATGCTTATGCATTTACTTTCCAGAAGTAGACCCCATGATTGTAGAAAATTAATGGTTTTTAGAAAACTCACGGTTTTTAGAAGATTCTTCTGCTTCCAGGCATCCAGCAGCAGGACAAGAGGACACAGCCTCAAGCTGTGCCAGGGTTGGACATCAGGAAGAATTTCTTCATGGAAACATTGTTCAAGCATTGGGATGGGCTGTCCAGGGATGAAGTGGAGTCACCATCCCTGGAGGTGTTCAAGAAATGACTGGACAGGGCACTACGTGGTATGATCTAGATTGGTCAGAGTTTGGACTTGATAATCTTGGAGATCTTTTGCAACCTAAAAGATTCTGTGATTTCAGGAAGTTCCCTCAAGTGAACTCGCTGCTATTTGCATTCTGGTCTCAGGCTTTGAAGAAGCCATTTGTAATGACTTCCTATTAGATCAGTTCTGACCTTTCATGTTTGGGAAGTGCTCTGGGGTCTTTGTGGTCGCTGTCATTCTGACAGTGAAGCATTAGACTGAAACTGCAAATGACATTAACCACCTTTCTTGCCAACTGCTATGCAGGCAGCAAAATCACAGAAACAGAAAAGGTACATTGAATCAATATTTTCCACTGTTGCTGGGTTCAGTTTTACTGAAGGCCTGTAGAGCTTTACTGCAGCTGGTGTTTGTCTCCATTTGGCCCTTGGCTTGCTGAGATTCATGGCGTCAGGAACAGCCTGTTTTGAGTTACACACCTGATGCACTTTCTGGGCGGGGGGAGTGGGATAGCAGCACTGGTATTGCACTAGTATTTTTAACTCTGGCACTTTTTTTTAAGATCCAGGAATCCCGAGTGCAGTAGAAAAATGAATGACACAGCAGAGATGATGTCCCTTTCCATTCATTCTTCTTCCAGCCTAGAATTGTTGGTATTTGTAAGTCTGGCTGTGGAGACAGGTGGGATGGAGATAGGCTAAGCAGACCTTTGTAAAACTCTTATTGCTCAACAAAATTAAGAGGAAACATGTCTTCGATTAAGAGAGTGCTTCTTGAAGTTTATCCTGATTACAGCTGCGTGTTTCTCCTCTCCTGACTTGTCCCAGCCCTGTGTAAGGTAGCCTGAGGTCTACTTTAATTTACTCCAGTTGGCAGTGGTCCCTGAGGAGCTGTGTGCCACCTGGCCATGGCTAGAACAGGGCTGGTCCCAGCCACTCCCTTTCCCTGCCCTGCCAAGGTGCTGTGGGCAGGAGGGTGTGGGAGCTGGATCTCCTGGATCAAAGCCCACCAGGTTCCCTCCAAGTGAGGAACTTGCTGAGACTTTCCTGTTGAGGCTGTGTGGTGTGCAGAGAAGGAATGAACCTGCTGTCTTCCTTCAAATACTCCCTCATGCCCTCAGTGAGGAGTGTGAATGCTGCAATGCCATGCCCTGTAATTTGAAAGACAGGCACAGGACTTGTGGCTGAAGTCAGTGGGTTTTATCAAGGACCTTCTCTAAAGGCCCTCTGAGAACAACTCGGCAGTTTGTTAGTCAGAGATATGAATGTCTCTGCATCTTTTGCAAAAATGTTACTGGATGAGTAAAGTAGGAATATTTCAAAGAAAATTTAGTTGCCTTAATTAATTTACAAAAGATAAGTTTATTTTTCATCTTGCTGGAAAGAGTTAAATCATCCTGTTTCACTTAACAGAGTGTATATGAATAGTAAATGCAATAAATAATTACAGAATACAGTAACATGATAAACTGAGGTCACAATTCATTCAACCCATTAATTTTTTCTTTTCCCACTCCTCTGCAGCAGAAATACTTTAATAATTGCTTTTAAATCTACACTCCCTTAATATATGCCATGTTTGGGGGTTTATTATTAAAAATGTTTGCGCCAAAGTGTAGGAATTGATTCCTTGTCCACAGTAAAGCTGCTGTTTCTTTAAATAAAAAGAAAAAGACACATCCATGGATTATATGCTATCACCAATACATTTTTACTGTTACTTGCCTGCTTCATGCATTTATTTAACTTTGTGATTTATAGCCAGGCTCGGTATTGACTTTCATCTCCCTTGATGGCAGGTTTAATGCAACCACACATGCATTAGGAATTAGGATGTCATTGCAAGAGTTTACAAATCAAGAGTGTTGCTGCAATGCATTGTACCTGTGCTAAGAGCACTGTTTTTTATTGCATGGGGAATTATTCTCTGCAGCCTTCTGAATAGGCTTATCATTCATCACAGAAGATGCATCCTAAAATGTGTAATATTGGTTTGTCATAATGTTGTCAGATAACAGGAAAAAAAAGTTTTTTTCTTTTTCCTGTATTAACCTTTAACTTCACCTTCATGTTGCAGTGGGCTGTTATCAGAAAGAGCAAGTTTCACTTTAAAGTTCAGCAGATTAATTAGTTACAAAAAAAAGTTCATTATCTCTCTGGTTTATATTTTTTATCTGAGTGGGTTTGAGATTATAGTGAACAAGATTAAATTGCATACCTGGAAATCTAAAACCTTGAGTAAATATTGACTGTGAAAATGAATTTTCAGGATTTTTAAGCATCTGGATATTTTCTGTGCAAATCACCTGCATAGTTTTGTAACTATTTGATTTTACTGAGTAGTTACTGAAAAGATTAGCCTTAAATAGACTAAAAAAAAGAAAACAAACACACAGTGTAAAAATGCCTTTAAAAAAAATTTATATCTTTTATATAGAAGAGTATACAGCACATAAAAAGTATAAATGTAATTTATGCTGGGATCTCTCTATGTATCTTTCTACCTAAAAAAGTAATTGAAAGACCAGACCCTTTTTCCAGGAGAGCGGTGGCTGAAAAGTGCAAATGTGCTGAAGAACTGCTGAGCTGCCATTCCTAAAAGTCTGCAAGAGGGCTTTGAACTTCTTGTGAAAGGGCAGAAGGTGCTCAGGATTCCTGTGAGTTGGTTGCAATGGGAAGAAATTTAAAGATGTGTTGTCCATGTGATGTACACTATCAGTCACCTTTGCTGACTGGGATGATGTAAATTTAAGGAATTGTAATTGGATCTTTATACAGACAGCTTAGTTAAATCTCACATTTTCCCACTGATTTTAAAAGACTAAAGGTCAACTTTTATCACTTTCTCCTCGGCTGAAAAAGACCTTGACAAGGGCCTGAAAAAAATGTGTGTATGTGCAATTTTCTCAAGATATTAAGACAATTTAAAAAACAACATAAATGTTCTAGTAAATCAGGAATCGGTGGTAAAAGTTTCAAAACATTGGTGTTCAGTGGAATCTTTTCATTTTAGAGGAGATTTCACACACACACATACCATAATGTTTGCTTCATGTCTCAATAATTTTTGTCAAGAAATCTAATTTAACATGTAAACACAGTATTAACATAAGCCCCCACAATTTATTATATTATCTGATCGTGTGAACACACATTTTTAGCCTACCTTTTAAATCCTAAAAGTAGTGTATTTTTTCAGATTTCTGGGTATATTTTCCTGAAAATGTAAGGGCAGGGCTTTCAGGCATGGTTTCCTGGTGGCATATTTCCTATTTTACATGGCTTCGTAGATTTTCATTGGCTCTGCATTAAACTTATGGAGTTTGAAAATGTTCCATGATGTTTTGCCTGAACATGGGGAAGAACTTCACTGCGCAGTGACTGAGAACTGAACAGACTGCCTGGAGAAGCTGTGGGTTCTCCCTCACTGGGGATATTCCAGAACATGGGCACAATCCTGGGATGACCCTGCTTGAACAGGGCAGCTCGACCAGATGATCCCATTGTGTCCCCTTCTAACCTCACCCTTCTGTGGTCCCGTGGTTCCAGCTGTGCGTTGTTAATGCTGACCTGCATGTCCAGGGGTTTCTGCCTGCGGTATGGGACAGAAAATGTATCAGGGAAATCAGGTCAGTGGAGTCAGAGTTGATTATCCCAGTGACACAATAGCAGGGAGCAGCAAATCTCCTATGAGCAAAGAGCCTGTTTCATTTTGGTTTCCAAAATGATGTTTGCAGTGCATTGTCTGAGTAGGGCAGGTGTGGTTTTGTGCTTTGTTTGTCTGTAGTGCTATGTTCTGAGCTGAAGTGAGGCCAGACTGGATACAACCTGAATATTCGCAAAGTTTCCACTAGTACAGTGTTTAGAAGTGGGTTTATAGCTGTTGTCCAGACTTTTAAGTAGTTTGTGGGCTTGTGAAGAAAATAGCAGAATTACAGTTCTGGTTCATGACAGGTTTTGTGGAGCATCGCTGTGGAAATAATCTGTCTTGACACGACTGTGGGGTGCCAGTCATGGTTTCATAAACCCAGGTATGCTTCTCACAGTGCCACAAACTAACACAGAATTAGCCAATTTTTAGAAGTGAATAAACAGCAAATCTCAACAGCATGTCTGGGTCTGTTTCAAAGAATTTTGGAGATTATGTGTGGTTACCAGCATGTTAGTAACTTTCTGGCAGAGCAATTAAATGTTTTCCTTTATCCCTACTTGGGCCAACTGGGGCTGCTGAAAAGCCTCTGTTTCTAGATCACTTCTCACAAATAACTCTGCCCTGTATTCTGTTTGTGAAATACTGAGACATCTTACCCTTTCACCTGTGTAACAGCAGAAAGCCTTGGAGTAGGCAGGGACTGCAGAAGGCATGGGATTTTTGCCTTGTAGGTGATAAATAGTATGATGGAAATATAAAGCAAATCTAGGTTGTGTTCTGTATACTTCACCTGCCTGGGAGTGTTCTGTAATTAGCTTTACATGCAGTACCCAAGGGGAGGTAAAAATCACGTTTTAAAACAAGATATGGATAAACCTGCACAATAAATTGATGCCTGACAGGCAATTCTTTGAGCATTTTAGCAGCACACTTTGATTACCTTTTGGTTCCTGTTTCATCCTTGCTCTCTTTTTACCTTTTCCCTTTTATTCTGTTTTTATGAGGTGTTTTGAAAGTAGGGTTTTTTTTTTTTTTTTTTTTGTCCTGTGTGGTTGCTTGTATAGGCTTGTTAGGCAGGCTCTTTCTCACCTCGTGCATGATCAGGTGATGGTTCTGTGGAACCAGCAGCTCACAACTAGAGTCTCGAAATGGGGTGGGAGTGGGTGGATGAGGCATGGGGGACGTGCAAAGCTCATGTGCTGCTCTCTGGAGGCAGATGTTTGTGCTGCCCTCCCTGTCAGGCAGGAGAAGGTGTTTGTTTCTTTCACAGAGGGCACAGTGTTTGGAGGGCGAGAAAGAAAGGAGCCATGCTTTCTCTCCTTCTTAGTATTTCTGCTCTTTTGCTCTGCCTCCCTTTAATGCATTTTTGGCTGTCTCCTTCGTGGCTGGAGCTCCCGGGACATCCTTCCAGTTGCTACCTATCTTCTTTCTGTTTTGCAGAAAAAAAGAGGCTTACTTTAAGAAAACAGACTGTAGGGTTGAATTTTTTTTTCTTTTTGTTGTTCTACTGTGTTGAAAGCAGACATCTACTGCCGTATCTTTTGTTGCTTATCAGTACCTGAAGCCTAATGCACAACTGCTTTCAGTACAGCTTAGGGATGTTTTGGTCTCAGGCACATGGCTTTGAAGCAAGAGCTCATTTTCTCTCCCACTCAGCCAGAGAGATCCAGAAGAAGGGTATCTTCATCTGAGTCCTTTCAAAATTTGAAAGCAAATTTAGAGCTGATGGCTGTTGTCGAAGCCACCCCCACTAATGAATCAAAATAGTATTTGTACCGTTGGTTTCCATCCAGTTTTAAACAAAATCCATTCTCTTCCTGGGAGTTCTTCCTTCTCTTCGCTTCTTCTTGAGAGGAAGAACTGAAATGCAGTTTTTAAGTACCCATTTTCTATTTTTGGTGTAGATCACATCAGTTGTGACAAGTTAAGTTGCATGTGTGGCTTGCACATGGAAGTCCAAGTGTGACAATGTAGATCTCAGAGTGCTTTGTGTATGGCTTACAAAAATTACCACGAACAAGGAATTTTTGGTTTCAGGTAGGACACAGATAAATAAATGTGAGTGGAATACAGACACTAAAGCTTGTCAGAGAGGATAAAGTATGAAAATATCAGCTTAGAAATTGAGCCTGTTTATTTCATCTAAGTAATTCAGTAATTCTTTTCATTCTTTAAAAAGCAGCATCCATAAGAAGAAAAGGCAGTGCCTTTTATGGCAGATTGTGCCAATTGAAGTAAAACCCACCCATCATCTGTGAAGGAAAAGGATTTTGTTTCTGCTTTAAGTGCTAATTTCAATGCATTTTCAAATTTGGAGCAATCATTATGTAAAACTGCCCATACTTTACCTCATTTTTACTGGCTTATATAGTTTCATAAACCTGCAGAGACAGATATGACAGAGCAGCCTGTCTGGCAAAAGCACAGCAAGAAAGCTAAGTGCTTAAAAATTGGCATTCATCTTCTTTTAGCCAAAATACATTAGAATATTCCTTTATACCTGAAATGAAATTAGTGCTTTCTTGAGCTGCTGTCATGTTTGTGCTATTATTTTGCCCTTCACTTAATGAATCCCAGAGCTTCAGGATTGTTATTGACATAGCAAATGCAGTTGAATATAGAAGTAATTTTTCCAACCCTTTCACATTGTACTTGCTTTTTGAGAGCACTTTTTATCCATCGGTGTTTGAATCCAGAACTGTTTTTTACTGTACACAAAAAGACGAATGAAGGGATGTATCTTCCTGGAAATAGGGAATGGTATCTGGTATTGAAGTGGCAGAGGGGGAAAAAGGGTCCTATTGTATTTACTGAATAATCACCCCTACTTTGTCTGATATTATGCAATATACCTGTAAGATAAAGCCTAACAGATGTTTTATGTTTCATGTAAAATATAGCTTAAGCTTTCTCGTGAGAGAACCATGGAGGTTTCTATAGGTTTTGCTGCTGCCTGATACAGTGAGAAAATCTGAGTACCACCAGAGGCAGTACTTTAATTTATGGGGAGTCAAGTTTTACCAGCCAGTAGTGTCTTTTTACCCCTCTGGAAAGAAAAAGCAAAACAACAAGAAAAGAAATTAACTCCTCCACCACAGGAGTCTTTGGCTTCAGAATTGCACTGCCCTGAGCCATGCCCCCCCCCAACATGATAATTTAGATCCTTAGCATGGCTGTTCCTAAAGGAGGATTATGGAGAACTTCAATGGCAGTGAGCCCTTCTGCTGGCAGTGCTCTGAACTGGAAACATGAACATGTGAGTCAAGTGTCCAGGCTTTGAAATATACATTCTTCTGACGTGTTTGGAGACAGCCACACATCCTCCACTGCAGCTGTGATTGGTCACTACAGTGGATGTTTAATTTTGGTGATATCCTGTCTACAGTCCTGACCCAGAAATCATTCTTTCTTCCTTAGCTGGCGAAAATTTAAGATATATGCAGTATTGCCTCTCCATAAATTTGTGCTCACTTTTTAAAAAGGCAGCGATGAGAACGTAAAGTTTAAAATTAAGTGTTACTGTATCACCTGTTAGGTTGCTTGATGTGTTATTTTTGTTATTGTCGCTGTTAATGCTTTCTAATATTTACTGTGAATTTGTGTAGATATCTTTTATCCATTTCAGCTTTCTCTGCCTTTTGCTCTTAAACTTTTGCCTTTTCCTCTCTATCAGAAGCCTTCCTTGTGTTGATACTGGGAGGCACAGACCAAATCACCTTTAATCTCTTTCTGATACACAGAATATTTCAACATTCTTTGACACTTCCCAAATGGCAAGATTTCCAGAGTTTATCTGTTTGTTTTTCAAAAATCCCCATCTGAATGAGTTTTAACTTTTGAGGTACAGAACCAGAAGAGAACTAGTTGCATTTCTTCAATTATATTTAATTATTGCCATCTTCCTACAGGGATACCTGGAATAGAAGTTCATGGGGTTGTATTCTCTCCCTGCCCTTGCTTAATAACTGCATCACTGTGATCTCAGGTTCACTTGCTCATTCCCAGTGATGCCCAAATTCCATTCAGAGCTGCAGCTTGTCAGTACACAAACCTTACTTCATAAAATTGGTGTATTTTCTTGCCACAGATGACCTCGCCCTTTGCAGTTGTTAGAATGCATGTTTTCAGAGAGCTTGTCTTACCAAGAGGCTCAGGTGATTTTCGCCAATAACTGGCTTTTCTCATTACTTGTCACTTCAGTGATTTTTGGAGTGTCTACAAATTGCAATGTCTACAAATGTCTACAAATTTCTAGGGGGAGGTCTTATGTTGCAGGTCATAGAAAAGCTGTTGCAAAGCCCTCCTTTGAACTTGGAAGACAGTACTCTACTAAAAATTATACTTTAAGGATGTATAATTCACAACATTTATTTAATTTAATTAATAGTTCATTGGTATATTTATAGTATAACTTTTAAACATTATTTAGCGTAGGTTTACTTATAACTGCCAGACATCTTTAGTAAAGTGTTGCTGTTATAGCAGGCTCCAAAATTTGAGAGTATGTGTGGGAAAAAAAAACCCCTGCCATAATACACATTTATTTTACACAAAGAAAATTGTTGATTTTATTTTTTTTTCCTTGACTGTGGTTAATTATTTTGGGGAAGGAAATTTTACATATGATATTTCTGGTGCTGGAGCTGAAATGTTATTAAACCTATAAACAGAGCTTTCCCCCCTCCCACCCTCCAGAATAACATCATTATGGAACAGTATAATCAGGCTCTCAAAGGCTTATTCTGTAGGCTATTTACACAATCACATTGTGTTTACATGGCAAGGCTTTTGTGGTGGGGTCTGCAGGGATGGCCTCTGTGAGGGGAGCAGGGGAGAAGAGGAAAGGATGGAGCAGCAGTGAGGAGCAGCCATGGGTTGAGCACAACCCCTGCTCCCCATCCCTCTGCACTGCTTGGGGAGGGGACACAGGACTCAGAAATGAAGTGAAATTGAGCCTAGCAAGAAGAAATGGAAAGCATTTCAAGTTTTGCTGCTGTTTCTCAGCATCCTTGTAATTGTCAGCAAATTAAACCACCTTTTCCCAAGCTGAGTCTGTTTTGCCTGTGACAGTAATTGATGAAGCAATTTCTCTGTCTGTATCTTGACACATGAGCTTTCAATTTTGTTTTCTGCCTTTGTCCAGCTGAGGTGGGGAAGTGAGGGAGTAACTGGGTGGGCATCTGCAAGCCAGCCAAGTCTGCTCACTATAACAATAAAGATTTAGGACCCAAAATGTTAGCAGCCTGGTTTCCCTGAATTAGAACAAGCATATATTATTGTAAAGGGTTATGATAATGCTACTCATATTAATGAAGAAGGACACTGGATAAATGGAAATACTAAGAAAACACTAAGTTATACATGTGCTTGGCAATAGTCATAGTGGATAATTGCTGTCCCACTCCTGTTGTAGCACTGAGTTGATACATTCAGTTTTATTCTACATTTACTGTATTCAAAAATATTTAGCTGTATTTTAAAAGGTACTAGTTACAAAAGCTATTTATGCTTGTTTTAGTCATCCTTTGCTTTGTTTTGAGGCTTTTAATGCTTTTTCAAATACAATTCCTTTTTTGGCCATAGAAGGAGTAGATTTTTAAGACTATTGATAATTTAATTGTCTTTGGGTTTTATAAGGCATTTTAGCCTTATAAACACCTACACCTTAAAACACCTACACTTTAATGGTTTCTGCTACAGGTGCATATTAATATTATTCTTCCCATAATGAAAAAGAAAAAAAAAAAAGAAGAAAGGAGGAAAAAGTGCCAATGGAAGATCTTTGAATGGAAGATCTTTGTAATTGTTTCTTACTGCAAGCTCCAGTTTTGAAACAGTATATGAGAAAGTAATGTTGATCATGAATTTCTGATAGTTTATTTTGGTATGTGATCAACATGAAAGTTCCACAATTAAATTGCATATGTTGAGATATGTTCTGCTGCAAAAATTGTACTAATAACTTATAGTGAAAAAGACTACTTTTATTATTATTGTGTGGATAGAGAGGAGCAGGAGAAAAACATCTCCAGGTCTCTCCAAGGGGTTTGAGAAACATGCAGTTGTGAACTTGTTTCTTGCCCCACAGAACAGCATGTTTTATTTTTGTATTTTGTTTAATGTCATGTATATTATGTCTCAGGTTGGAGATTTTCTGTTTAAGTGCCCTCCTCGTGTGGGTTAGCAGAAGGAGGTGTGGTACTGTGACTTTGTTTTCATTCTTCACTGTGGAGAGTTTCTTTCTGTTTACATTATTGTTGTGCAGTTTGAAGGCCGGCAAATTAGGAATCAAACTGGCATTTACATAATGTTTACTTATTTCTCTATGAAATTGGAAGTTTTTAATTGAAAAACACATTACTGGGTCCTGGAACCTCCAGTGGTGGTGGGTTTTTTGTTTTGTTTTGTTTTTGTTTGTTTGTTTGGTTGGTTTTGGTAATTTTTTGTTTGTGTTTTTGGGGGGGAGGTTGTGTGTGGTTTTGTTTTTTTTTAATTTCAAATAAATAAAATGGCCTAGGATCAATTCACCTGTCCTTCTGGGTGGATAATGTGAGCGCTGGCTGAAGTTAAGCCAGACGTTAGATACTGAGAGTGACAATTTATTTTTCTCTGCTTGCAACAAACTTGTCCACTTGGATGCCTCAGAACTTGCCATGCCAGAGGCTTCTGGCAGGCACAGGGGCATGGCCATGGCCTCCTCGTGCTGGCAGCAGGTTTGCTGCAAATTCCTCAACTGCAGGGTAGCTCTGTGGTACTGCAGGATCTGGATTGTGAGGACATGGGGGACTGGCCGGAATGAGGCAGCAGCATTGCGTCACCACATGGATGGATAAGCCAACAATGTTAATAATCTTTGTTAATGACAGTCTTCTGTATTCTTCAGCTGGATTGGTTTTAAACACTTGGAAATAAGTAAGTTCTTGAGTTTAAAACGTGTTGCTCTTGTGGAACCTGCCTGTGGAAAATGGTGTAACCAACAGGTGGCCTTCGCATCCACAGCGTAATTTCTTGATTGAGACCTGATTTGGTTCTCCTGTTTCATAGATGAATTGGACCAATGCCTAAAGCAACAGCTTTAAATCAAGATTTTCTGGCATATCTGTGTGGGGTCCAATTATCACAATACTCCTTTCCAAAAGAGAGCCTGGGGCTGCAGTACCACAGATTTGGGCTGAAATTTTGAGTTAATTTATTTTCTTTCCAACAGCTTTATAAAGATAAGAAAATGAAGGACCAGTAGGATAAGTATCTTCCCTTTTGCATTATTAACACAAATGTCTTACATGCTAATTGATTGCACTTATTTAAACGAGGGTACAGCTGTAATCTGAAGAAGCCATCAGTTATCTAGCTGCCTATATAGTGGAGATTATGAAATAGTATTTTGCCCTGGGAGACTATCTTAGTGTCTTGAGTAATGAATTACCCAAGGTCAGAATGTTTTATTTAATTTTCCTGTACAAAACAGCAAAAGAAGTGTTACAAAAGTTCCCTGGAAGGTATTTAAGTATAAAGTTTTAAGGAGTATGCTGGCAGGAAAGGAACTTTTCTTTTAAGTGCTGAACTTACACAGTTCTGATGGTGCCTAGTCCATGATGAGCTAGGGCTTTTCTTGTTACAGCTAAGAAACATTCTTGCTTCTCGCCTTTGAAACAATCAGCTTAAAGAATTAAAGACTTAATTAAATAATTAAAGAATTTGTGCTTGAAAATTTTAATATTAATTAAATTACTTGCAACTATTGTTTTGGAGACTACTTTTGAACTGTGAGATGCTATGTCGTCTGCCTGAGCTTTATAGGCAGGTAGCATTTGTTTCTCCTGTGCTGGAAGAAAAGGAAAAGGAAAAAGAAAAAAATTCAGATAAAGATGCTTGGAATTTGGTATTCAAGGCTGCATTTTTTCAGACACTGTCTTTCTCATTTCCATATATAAATGAAGAATGAAGTTTAATCTTTAAGAGAAACAAATTGTAGCTGCAGATTTGGCTGTGAACTGCTTGAGTTTCGAAGCTCCAGTCAGAAATTGTCTATGTCTTTTGATTATAAGTTATGCATAAGAAATGTTTTCCTGCATCAATATAATGTTTCCAAAACATAGCAGATTTGACTCTGTGACATAGATGGCAGAAATTACATCCATAAGTTCAGTGCTAAGTTCTGGTATATCTGCTCTGTGTAATGGCAAGGATCTGTTTTAATTTTTGCCAGTTTGTAAGCAGTAATTACTGGAGAGTGAAAGATTGATTTCCAGTTTCTTTTGAGACTGGGCTTCTTTCCTCATCTAGCTGGTAAATGTAAGCAAATTCAGTTTGGTGTTTCCCAGAGGCAAGTCAAAGCATTGTCCTGATTCAATAGAGATGGCTATAGCTGGCCCTGTTTAAGCTGTCCAAATTTTTCTCTTTTCAACAGTAATAATTCATAGTATTATATAGGGTTAAGCTGGTTGAATAAAACCATGAAAGACAAAAGTAAATGTAAGAATTGCAGAGTCAGTCATCTTATGCTATAATTAATGCTAAGCTATCAGATCATGCTGTGACTGAAATGGCTTTGAGTGGGTCACTGAGACGCTTGTGCCATTGTTTCAAAGCGGCCCAGTAATTTATTGAAAATAGTCTGCTTGAACTAAGAGTCTTCTGTTAATAATTAATGAAAAGAACTCATGACAAGTGCTGCTGGCCTCAAGTTTCTAACTATTCTCTTTAGAAACTCCTCAGAGGCAGCATTTCTGGAAATTTTGCTATAGGTAAACAGAGCTGAGTTGTGTAATTGACTTTATGCATAACCTGTCTTCTGGCGTGTTTACTTTTAGTGTTAAGCTGACTTGATGGTTAACACTAGAATATCTCATTGCAGTTAAGAGTTGTAGTTAATATCTAAGAGGTTTGTGTAACTTCTTTTAACTCCTGCTTTCCTTTTATATCAATATAAGCAGTATAAAAATGAACATAAAGTATTTTTGTGGGAATAGTCGTTATGCGTGTGTCCACTATGAATTAATCATATGCTGTCACAATGGCATAAAAATATTTTTCAGTATGTGTATTTATACCTTCAAAATATTTTTGAGGTTAAAGTGAGTAGCATTTGGATAAACAATACACTATTGTCTTGGAACAGTAAGTGTACTATTTATAACCATTTCAATAAAAAATACTGATAATGCTTGTTGACTAGATGTCTATACAAGCTCTTTTAGGATTTAGGAGTTTTACAGACTATGTCCCATTTCCCCCCTGTTTTTGTAGTTGTATCAATTATATACATTTATTTTAATAATTTCTGTATGACAAAGGTTTCTTACAACATCCTTGGGAGCTGAGGATATGTGCATATTTACCCCAAACTACTATTTCCACTTACTCACATTGAAATCTAATTTCAGACAAATGCAGACAAAGTGATGCAGCACTAATTAGCTCTCTTCTGTGGGCTATGTTAAGTTGTGTGATAGGATCATTAAAGCTGGAAGGACCCTCTGGGGGTCATGTAGTTTATCTTCTTTCCAAGTTAGAGCAGGAACTTTCCCAGGTGAGTTTGAGTCTCTCTAACCATGGAAGCTTCATAAACTGTGGCTGTGGGCAGCCTGTTTCTGCACTTACTCCCTCTCTAGTGAGGGATTTCCTTTGCTGCATCTTGTAATCCTTTCATTTTCTTACTGTGCATCTGTGAGGAGAGTCTGGCTCTGTTGTTTCTTGCTGTAACTACACCCTCCCTTGAGTTCTCTGCAATGTAGATAAGTTCTTGTGGATACTTGGATGTCCATGTGCTGCACCCCACTAGCAGCCTTTGCAGCTCTCTGCAGAACTTTATCCTGCTTTATTTTTGTGTGGGACCTGGATAAACTCACCTTTTTACAGAAAGGAGGCTTAATCAGTGTCATGTAAACCAGGCAACCAGGGGAGAGTGAGGAATAAACACGAATTTTCTCATGTCTGTCCGTAAATAATATTTAAAAAGTTGTACTTCATCTCTATCTAGGTGTTGTGACTATAAATTAACAAGACTTTTGATGTGTAACTTCTGGTCCTAATCAGAACTTTCCCAGGGTGGTAGGAGAGTGAATATACCAGATTAACTGCAACTGATCTTACCTTCTTTGGGTCTGGCTTCTGAAAGCAGGGAAAAATAGGTATTATAATGGCTATAAAATGACTTAGAAGAAAATATTTGCCCTCTTCATAGTCCTAGTGGCAAAGTGTTCTGCTTGCTATTTTATGAGCATCTTTTTCTCAAGTAAGCTACTGAAATAATTGGACTCCAAAAATTGCCTTTTCCATTAAACAGAAATCTTAAACTTCCCAGTCTGTTTGTTAGGTCTTAAATTTGTGCTTATTTTGGTAAATGTTATGTATATAAGCCCTTCTGTGAAGTGCAGTTTTTCTGAATATTATCTTCCTTGTGCAGTGAATGCAGGATTAGGACACAATGAGTTGAGTGCTGTCAAAACAGCCATGTCACCAGCTGACTTGTCAAACAGTGAAGTATTTGGAGCCTACTTATGCTACTTGGTTTTGACAGTGGAGTTGCACGCCTTTTCTCCTTTGTGACAGATTTGAGAGCAAACATTTTATAGGGGAACACAGTAAGACCTACAATATTCTGCTGTTTGGTGAGCCAACAATGTCTTTCACTTTGACTTTCAACAGCTGTGCATCTAACTTACTCAAACAACTTATTCGAGTTCTGTAACCTCGAACAGTGCAGCCAACAGGTTTGTAGCAGTTGTTTGAACACCAGGTGTTTACAGGTCTTGTGAACTGCCCTGTGAACCCAGCTGAGGCTCTTCTGCTGTATCAGCTGAAGATCCTGAAAAGTCTCCAGGCTTTGAGACTTCTTGCACACATAAAATTAATCAGATAGAGATTTAAAAATTTTTTTTTTGCCATTGTCAAATGTGTAATGCATTTATGATCTCCACAGAAAGAACTTAAATCTGGGTTTCATGGCTAGGATTATATTTTTTTTTCTTCTAATTTGAAAGAAGGAGCTGCACAATGAATGTAAAATTCAATGGTGTATATTTGAAATGTAGGCTTTTTCAGTAGGATTTTGGTAATTAACCTGTCTTAGCCGCTTGGATCTTGGTATTGCGTGATGATATTCACTAGGTTTAGGAATGGAATGCTGAAGTTTCCTTGGGCAAATCTCAGTTTTATTAGATTTTAGTGGATTTATGCGAAAAAAGTAAGAGGTAGATACATACACAAATAAGCATTTTAGTAACAGAAAGGATGCATGATGATGCTTGCGAATGTGGGGGTGAAAAAGAGAAAAAAAATTTATTCTTACTGTGGGAATAAGTACAGAGAAGACTTTCCTATCAGAACAGGAAGAACTTTAATAGTACTAAAAATACTGGACAAAATGAAGTCTAAAGTACTGAAGTACTAAAAATACTGTGGACAAAATGAAGTCGATACGAATTTGCAAACATCTCAGTTCTTGAATATTAACATACTTTTGCCTTCTTACCTAGTTTAGTGCTGGGTGTAGTCTGTTTTCTGTAAAAACATGCAATGAGTTAGTTCTTGCTAGTTGCTAGGGCTTTATTTGAACCAAGATTTAGACCCTTAATTATGGACTAAAGTCCATAATATAGAGGATATATATGAAGCATTACCTCAGAGCCACAGTAATGAGAAAGTACCCTTCTCCTCTCCAAAAATTATTAGCCAAATAATTTGGCCTAAGTGGTAACTGTCCCCCTACCCAAGATGGGAACTCCAGCACTATTTGGGTTATTGCAGCTCTGAAGGGGATAACAGATGGGTTCCCCACATCTAGCAAAACAGTAATGTTATTTCTGCTTCAAACAACTCTGAATTGAGCAAAATGTGTTTCTTGGCAGCCTCCATGGACCATTCTCAATCTAGCTGTGCAAGTGGGGGTGATGGTTTCTCTTATTTCACTTGCTTTCAATTGCCTGCCCTTGATTTTCATACTGTCCTGTTTCTGTGTCAAAATGTGATATCCCCAAATCCATCAGCTGCCTTTCTTCAGGAAACGTCAGCAGCATATTTCAGACTAGGATAATATTCAAATCCTCTGTTCAGCTTTGAGTTCCTCACAACAAGAAAGTCAATGAGGTGCTGGAGCATGTCCAAAGAAGGGAAACTTCTCTGGGAGCTGGGAAAGTGTTTGGAACACAAGTCTGATGAGGAGGGGTTGTTTAGTCTGGAGAAAAGGAGGCTCGGGAAAGACCTTATTGCTCTACAACCACAACCACCTGGAAGGAGAGAGCATTGCTTGCTTGTCCCATGAACGAGTGATAGAACAAGAAGAAATGGCCTCAAGTAGTGCTGGGAGTTTCATATTGGATAATAGGGAAAATTTCTTTATGGAGGGGTTGTCAAAGAGAGGATCAGGCTGCCCTGGGAAGTGGTTAAGTCATCACCCTGGAATTACCTAAAAGATGTGGACATGTGGCACTTAGGGACGTGGTTTAGTGTTATGGATTTGGCAGTGCTGGGTCAGTGGTTGGTCTCAATGATCTTAAAGGTCTTTTCCAACTTTGACTTTTCTGTGATTCTCTAATGGAGTCAGTGTCACCTTTCTTCTCAGTGTTCACAGGAGAAGTTTGTGCTCTTGCAGCAGGGAGTGACAGCTAGGTAATAGCTGAGTTTATAGAAGCTGCCAGACAACTGTAAAGGAGTGAACAGTTTGAATGTAAGGAAGTGAGAACTACTTCGCTGTGGGAGGAAGAGGGTGCATAGGACCAGGCAAACCTTCAGCATCCATCTTGAGTATTTTCCATATTTTCTTAGGTAGCCTGGATAATCTTTGGTCATCCTTCTTTCAGTGAGGGTTTATTGCCCGTTCTGTGGTTTTGCTTTTTGTTAAAATGTATATTAGAATACAGGGAAGATACTAGGGTAGTGCTCTCCACTCATCCATGAGTGACCTCAGCCCCGACTTTGGTGGCGTGTTGCATGGCAGCAGGTCCAGGCTGGGCCTTGGAAATGTCAAAGTCACTGGCATCACCCCTCCTTAATTAACTGGATGAATGCCATGTACATCACTGGCATAGTGTTCTAGTCCTCCCAGACCCAATCTAGATATAAGTTGTGTATTTTAACAGCATAACTCTGTCTGGGAGATGGCCAATTTGCAGTTAAAATCTCATATGTTTTGCATAACTGGACATACCAAATGCCCTTTATCTCTGTGCTGTGGCTGGGATAGCTGATCACTACTCCAGTACAACTCCTGCAACCTGAGGGACTTGCTCATTTCCATACTGATTGGATACTTGCCTAAAATTCCTAGCAGGTTTCTGACTGAGACGTCAGCAGGCTGTGGCAAGTCAAAATCCATTAGATTTATGAAGTTTACCTGAGAGATCTGTGCTATCCTGGTTCATTTTCATTGAACCCAGATGAGTTATACTCCCAGGAGCAGCTGTGTTAGCTGGCATCCACTCTCTCTTCAGCAGGGGGACGGGGATGTCAAGCACCTTTGGCATCTTGGTGAGAGCTGCTGGGTTTGTTACAGCTGGGAAGTTGGATGAGACTGTCCTTGGGAGCATTTGTGTTAAGTGGATATTTCATTATATATTCATATAATAGGCAAATAAATGAAGGCCTTGATCCTTAGTCATGGCTGAGGCATTGTAGTACAACCTGGTGGCTGAGGAGCAGGGCCTGGGAGAAATAGTGCTGGGATGAATCTTTAACATGGTGGATACTGGACCAACACCGGTTAAGTTTAGACTTTTATGGTGGAAAAGATTTACTGAAACCTACGTTCACTCACACAGAACTGCACCTTTCAGTAGAGACAGTGTCAATCTCTTCTCTTTTAGTGTCTGTCTTCCTTTTATTGGCTGCCTGGGATGAAGTTTCAAATCACCTTGGCTGGGAAGCATCAGTATTTTGGGGGATGCCCTAAATAATAACACAACCTCCTCCACTTATAAACAAACATGGTTATTTAAAAATCATTTTACATACACGTTGTAACATGTACATAGAAAGAGATACATATTCTAATATGGTTTTGGGTGTTGTCTCATGTAGCAGTCCTGGTGTGGTTATTGTCAGCAGAGAAGTTTTGCGAGCAGGAGTTCATATCACCAGAAAAAAAAAAGGGTGCAAAAGTTAAAACCTTATATTTTACTAGAAAGGGTGCCACAATTAATTCTGGAAAATGACAGTCACTGACTTTGCAACAGAACTTCAAGAATCATCACTTTGATATATCTCATTTAGCAGCCCATTGACAAAGGGGTGAGTATGGGCATGGTTGAGGTCCACACGAAGTGGTAGACCTTAAAAATTTACAGAAATCGTGCCTCTTAACTGAAATGCCAGGGAAAGCCTAGGGACTATTACTTTATTAAGTTCTGCTGAATATGCTGCTGGTTTTACTCTAAACAAACCACATTATTTTATCCTCAAGCAATCAGATCAAAACTGAAGGTTGTGAACCTCCTGTCTTTAAGTAAAAGGTTGGGTTGGTTTTTTTTGTTTGTTTTTTTGGTTTTTTTTTGTTTGTTTGTTTGTTTGTTTTTTTTTTACTTTTGGATTTCAGTGTGAATAGGATTTTGTCCAAATCATCCAGTAAGCTAAATTTACTGTAAACAAAAGTAATACTGCCAAAAGTCTTGTATTCAACACAGATCAGAGATGGGTAATTTTGCCTTAGAGATTTGGACATAATCAAGTACATTTTAAGCAAGTTAAAAATGAAAAGTAGTGATATATTTGAAATGAAATGGTCTAGTCTGCAGAATATGTCATGACTTGACTCTAGTGAAAGAATTGTGTTGGGCATATGCAGTATTTAAAAAAATTCCTTTAAAACGTGGTCATTTAAGGTTCATCCAGAGCTCTGTGGCTGGGTACAGCTGTAACAGAAATGGAGATTCTCTGCTCAATACTCCTGACAATACACCAGTGGCTTGCCTGCAAGCTCGGGATTTTAAACATAAGAGTTTTTACAATCAGCCTTCAGTTTCATAGTTTATTTTGCTTTTCTTGCAGTCATCAGTTTTCTACTCTGAGTATTGGGAGGTAGCTGGGACCTGTGTGCTGTTTGGGTCCAAAGAAAGCACTGTGAGCACAGCTCCACTGTGTGCAATTTTTAGGCTAAAGGCTTAAAATCTTATTTCTAACATTAATCTAAAATTCTCTGTCTTAAAAGTCAGTAATAAATTTCACATTTACATAAATCTGAATGTGTTATTTTCACGTCACCAGTGAAAAATTTAAACAGATTTTTGTTGTCTTCTGGTAATAATCAACTCCTTTTTTCCCCCTAATGTGAAATATGTTTGTGATTTCATGTCCGTAGTCAGAAAGCTGTTTTAAAAACTGTTTTCCTTCTTGCTTGAGATGTGTACGTGGACTCATAGAGTATAGCAGATAGGAAAGGGTGGTGTGCCTTGGGCATTTAAAAAACTAACCTCGTTATTCTGATAATGGAGATGCTGCAAGGATGCGTTTTTTCAGTGGAGTCACAATACTGAGACTATGAGCATTAAGGAGTTAATTGCTTACATCTCTACAACTTTTGTTAATGCACAGATGTATTTGTTGATTTTGTACTAAATGTAAAGAAAGAAGCGTCTGGTTCTGCAAAATTACATGCACCATGTTTGTTTTTTTGGTTTTTTTTTGAGTTTATAGATTGTTATACTAAGTTTATCACTAATCTGCCTATCAGCTGGCAGTAAAGAAATTTATCCAGATTTGCACACGTCTTTAATCACTTTATATTCTCCTTCATACATCATCATGGAGATGTATTGTGGAGATGCTAATTAAGGTGAATGTTTTTTTTCTTTTTTCTTTTTTCATTATATATGAATATTCTTGCTAACTTACATAGTTAAGCTGCCAACATGTATAAAAATATAACTGTCATATATGTAAGTATATATCATACATACCATATATCACCATGCATAAAGTGCTCCATTTCTTGAATATTCCATATCAAAGAATAAAAATCTTCTGCAGGAATAGGTTTCAAGTAAAGGCATAGCAGTTAATTGATTTGTAGCCTCATGTTAAAAACATCTTTCCCCAACAACCTTGGTATGTTAAACATCTCTTAAAAATAAAGAGATTGTGGTCATTTTATTGATGACTATGTGAACGTGCAAATTATATTCTCTGGTTTATGCAGTTCCCATATCATATAAAGGCACTACAAAATATACTCCCCATTTTAGGGATCCAGTGAAGACTAAGCAGTGAGTGTCCTTGCTTGAATCACTGTGATTAACATCAGGTCACTACTTGAGAGGTTTAATTGCTGAAAGGGAAAAAGAATGGAGGTCACAGGGAAAAAAAATCTTACTAAAATATGCCATAGTTTCCCTTGAAACCACACAGAATGTTTTGTGCATTACTTTTTCATAGGGAGATAGATGTGTTTTCACTACAGTTCCTTGCTGAGGAGCTTGTTCAGAGTAATATTGACTTTTTAATGAAATCTCTGAGGAAATAGTTGTAAATTCAGAGTGAGAAGCTTGTGGGACTTTCCTGAAGAGAAGGTGCAAGGGAGAAGGTTGTTAGCTCTGCTGGAGTTGGTTGTTCTCTTTGTAGGTTTTCTACTTACCAGTTTTCAAACTCTGCAATGAATTATATTAAAAGCTTTGTTCAAATCGGTTTACCTATTTCCAAAAAGAAAGAAAACCAGGCAACTTTTGTCTGAGAAACTCTGGGAGCAAAGAGATAACAATTGCTGTCAGCATGGTCACCACGCCAGAGATGTGTTGTTCTCCTTTTATTTAAAAAATATATGCCTAAAATAAAGCCATTTAAGATGCTTGAATCTCTCAGGAGAGATTTCCTCAGACTTTCTCAGTGAACTCCTGTTAGGATACCATCTCACACTAGCCCTATCAGGTCCTGGTGTTCCTGATGCTTGAGTTTGGGCACCAAAACTGAAAAACATATTCTTGCATTTGGAGCCGTCAAATGTCTCTCTGCGTTACCTGTCCCACAACATGGGAGTGTGGAGGAATTTCCTCTCTTGATTCATGTGGGGACAAGGACAAAGTCGGTGGGGAGAGTGAAGAAACAGATTGGAGGTGGGTCGGAGGGAGGATTCGGTGCAATCCGCGGGAACCGGTGAGGATGTCTGGCTGGGGAAGCAGCGGTGTCTGTGCAAGGGGGCTGAGCACGGAGGGTGCTGTTAGCGCTCCGTGGAATCCGGCAGCATGTGGGAAAGGGCAGGGAACTGGGAAGTGGTTCGGGAAAGCACACAAAACCCCCTGGGTTACACCAGGGGTAGATCTAATTAAGGAGCAGAGCTCTGGCAGGCAGGGATGAGCGATGATGCCCGGGAGGAGACAGCGATAGTCCTGTGTGAGTTGCAGGGGGAGGGGAAACAGCTGGTGGTGACACTGCCGCATTCACACAAAAGAGTGAATTAATGGTCGGCAGGTTCTGTCGATGCTTTAAGTTATGTGTGCTGCTATTTTAACTTAACACTTGCGTTTTGTGTTTATTTATGCGCAGGAGTATCATTCTACCAAAAAAAAAAAAAAAGGCTGGCTTGGATTCTGTTTTATCTGAATATACAGGGCTGGAACGTGCAGCGATTCGGGGACTGAGTGACAGCTGAATGATTCGGGAGTTGATTGACAGCTGAATGAGGCACTCTGGCTGTGAGTGTGGGTGTGAGGGGCCAGGGAGCACTGGCAGAGGGTGACAAGAGCTGGGAGCTGTGATGGATACCTCCTTTTCATCCCTCTCTGCTGCCGCGGCTCCCTGAGCGTCCTTCCTTTCCCATGCACGGGCTTTTATGTTCGGGTTTTTTTTTTCAGTCAAGCCTGTTAAAGTTGAATGCAGACCAGCGCCAGTAAAATGGTAATATGAGCCCATGCAGTGTGTGGCACTGGATAGCATCTCTTCAGGACAGCCAGAAATTCTAGAAGAGGAAGGAGAGAATGCAGGTGTATAGAGTTCCCCATTAGTAGTCATTATGCCCTGCTAATGGGTAACTTATTCTTGTCCTGGTGCAAACGTGTTGACTGCTTTTTTCTTTTTTTTTTTTTTTTTTTTGTGTGTGTGGCATTTTTAAATGAGAATATCTGGAAAGCCATTTTTACAACAAAATACTTGCAGTGTATCCTCCATTGCTCTAATGGGAAATATCTATTGAACAAAAAATGAAGACTTTAAAAAAAAATGTCAATCTTCAAAATTTTTTTTTAAAATATGAAATTCCAGATGTTTATTTTGAGAAATTAGGAATTAAGTTTCCAGTATAATGAATCAGTTTTCTGGGAAGCGCCATGGCAATAAAATTATCAAAGATGTACAGAAATCATATGTACATTTTTCAGGATAATATATGTATTCCTTTGCCTTCTGTCTGTCTCCACTGCAGAAGTAAGTAACTTGGTGGTGTCAGCCCAAATGAGAATTTGAACTTCATCAAATGGGAAATGACACTTTTAAATATTAAAAATCATAAAGTGTTTGGGAAAAGCTTTTTGGGATGTGAGCGGCTCTGTGGTGGGGCACGACTCCCTCAGGTTTGTGGTGGAAGAGCAAAATTCCAAGGATCTATGTGCTTTGAAAGGCTTGTTGAATGGCACGAGCTACTATTTTTGTTTTGCATTTCCCCCTCTCTTTCTTCCCCGAGTCACCTATGCCAGAGCTAGAGAGAAAAGGTGACTCTGTCCAGTCAAGAAATATACCGTCTCTTTGTCCTTTCTGTTAGTTTTGCATCTGAGAAGGTTCCACTTGACTGATAGTGAGAGAGTTCAATTAACAGAATCAGCTGATAAACAAAATCATGCTAGCGCCATTGCTTTTGAAGAAGGAAAATATAAAAACTTATTTTTAAAAAATTAACTGAGCTTGATAGAGGTTTCGAAGGTGTGAATTGACTTGAAGATAAAGATTTCAGTCTCTATGTTCTATATGTTGTAGCCCTTACTCTTGAACATGGGGATTTAGAAAGAAAGGGTTAAAAAATAAATAGAGAATCTACCTGGGAATTGCCATCATAAGTTGCTGACTTCATGACCAGAACACTGATGAGATTTTGAGAAATGGAGACTAAAGGAGGGGGAAGAAAAAAGGGGGATGACACAGGTAAAAGTCAGAGAGCAGCAGAAATAATTATCTTAAGAAAAGAAGGAGCAACTTGAAGGCAAAGATGTTAACGAGGCTGAGAGTAAGTGGTAAGCAGGGCGCCAAATTTGGGCTTTGCTGAGGGACAGAGAGCATGAGAAGGTGGTTTGTTTTTTGCTCAGTCTAGTGGAGCTCTGTACAAACAAGCTTCTGCAGGTATGCTCAGCTCTGACAGTACAGCTATTCATTCTGAATGAAAAAATGGCAAAATAAAGGATTGGCAAGATGTTCACTGACCTTTTCTCCTCCCCATTCTTCTTGCTCCTAAAAGCTTCCCAAAGAATCTAACACAGAAAACCTTCTAACCATTTTGCCAGCTAATAGTTTGAGCCAACTTCTTATAATGAGAATATAACTTCATTACTTCTTTAACAGCTGAAACGATAGTAAAATCCCTGAGCAGTTGGATAGAGTGAGTGTCTAGTCTTTAATTTCTAACATTCTCTTTCTGAAAGCCTTTTAGAGTTCAACTCTTTACTGACACTCTCCCTTGTCAGTCTTGCACTTAAAGCAGTTAAGCAAAGCAAGTGACATATTTAAATTTTAAGTCCCTGCGCTCTAAAACTGCTATGCATAATCAGTTTAGTATGCTCCATGAAAATGCATGCAACACCTAATTTAAAAGAGGTGTTTAAGTGGATGACCATAGGAAAAGATAGGGTGTTAAAACTGAGGCTTTAGTACCTCAAGTGCTTCCTTTGGCACAAAGGCAGCAATCACAGAATTACAAATAGGAGGAATAGAACCAAATATACCAGGACTAGATGACTTATACAAAAAAGATTATACCTATGTATTTATTTCTCAATTGATATTTTGTATGTAACTTGACAAAACTAGCATGAATTGTAATAAAACATAACAAATAAACGAAGAAAAATAAATAAGACAAAATAACTAAAAAGAGGACAAAATAGAAACCAAGAATGCCAAAATAAGCAGCAGCAAAAAATAGACTTTTAAAATGGCAAGAAATTTATATGAGAAAGGTTTCAAGAAAGATTTCAATGATTGCAAAAAGAATTGCAGAAACTGTGTCATGAAAATCACCTAGAAAACGGGATGCTTATTTTATTTAGAATGAATCTGCCAAAAGTAAGTACAGCATCCTTTCTCTGCCAGGATAACTCTTCCATCAAGAGCTCTACCATGGAGCTGCTCACCTCACAGAGTAAAGGGCTGTCTCCTGACCAAAAGGTACACCAAGTCACACAGCTGTGAGTGAAGAGTAGTTTCAAAAAGTAGAAAAACAATAGCAATCTACATCTTCACTATTCCCAATGAGCGGCTGTATTCTGTATTTTAAAATTTCATTATTACATTATTCATAATTCCTTTCTTAGGTGTAGATTTATTCAAAGTACATTAGGATGATGGAAATGTTCATTGGTATTCAGTTCTTCAGAAAAGCTCTTTTCTGTGAAAACTTGGAATGCATTATTGTTGGTAGCTTAACTCATCTGTCATACAGTGAATGTAGATGCTAATGAGCTGGATAATGTTAATATCAGGGGATAGATTAGGAGATAGATTTTAACAGAAAATTTATATGGCTAGGATTCCTCTAAACAGAACCACTTGCTGCCATTTTGTAAAATATCATTCGTTGCAGAGAAGAGATCAGTTTTAAAGCACTAGCATGTAATTATTTTTCCAAAATTTATTTGTCTTCCCATTACTTATTTGCTTGCTCTACTTGTCCTTTGTTTTCTTCACTGGGCTTTGATTCCTGCTTAGAGCATTCCTTTTAATGTATTTGCATGTCCAAATTGCATTGCTATACCATGTAAGCATAAATATACTTGCTTAAATCTTCTCCCCAGAAAGGACCCCACTGAACTGAAGTAATTTCCCAACATTTTTCCCCAATTTCCCATAATTTCCCAACATTCCCAAAAAGCCAAACATTTTTAAAGCATAATTTCTTCAACTTATTTTCTTCTGTGTTTAGGAATCAAGTAAATTAGTTTACATCTATCTGTGAGAGTGCCTCAAAGTGCACTCCAGCCAGCAGTTACAAGGGGAGATGTTTAGCTGTCTGGAGCTCATGCTTCTAGGAATGTATCCCTCTCTCAAGCAGGTTGCCCCTGAGCAGATGAATTTGTGACAGACACAGTAATTGCAAAACCAGAAAAATATGGTTCATCTTCAGACATTTTTTCTGGAATAGCATTTTCTGACTGAAATGCAATGGATTGACCACTAGTGAAAGCTAAACAGATTTACAGGTATCTTAATGTACAGTGCTTAGAGTTCTGTGTCATCTCTTACATCCAGGCAGGTCAGACACTGTGTCAAGTTCTTGGGAACAGTGATAGGGAAGTCGGCCTGTGCCCATAAATCCAAGGAGTTCTCACACAAAAACCTCTGAAAACATGTTGGCATGTCTGCTGCTAGTGACATACAAGCAGAGAGGAAGGGATGGATTAGTACATTTTGGATGGTTCGTTTTAATGGTGTATACCTACGGCAGCTTGTGATGTTTCATTTGTGTTTGTTAAATTCTCAGTTCCTCAAAGTATTTGCTTCTGTTATATGATTGTGCTGGGGAATGCCTTGCATGTATAAAATAACACTAATGTAAATTCTTCTCTGTTTGGACATGCATTCTGGAAATTAAGGTTAAGCTGTTTCGTCTGGGTGAATATTTGTAAATGTTTAGCATTTTTAATTTAAAGACTTTTCTGTGCTTGAACATGTGGTATGCAAATTGAGGCCTGGGTGGCACACTGCCTTGGGGAAAAGGGGTCCTTATTCTTCATTATTAAAAACCAAGAACTTTGGTTTCAGAGCTTCATGCCTTGCTGCTTTTGTCAGGGGCAGGTGATGAAAAATTGCAGGGTGTCTGGTCTTCTCTGAGCTTGAGGTAAGGAGGAAGAATAGGCCAAAAAGAAGAGTAAGAAAATGCTGTTTCGAGACACCTATTTCTGCTCTGTGTCTGCTCGCTCTCATGTATGGTTGTGTGCTGCCTTTGTGCATAATTTTAATCTCTCCATAGTAACCTTTACCTAGGGCAAATACTGCAATTTGGTCTCCAAGCATGCTGCATCAGGGGAGACTCTCTGATGGGCATCTCAAAAGGCAAAGGTTATGTTCAAACTAAGTTCTAAGCCCTTTTTCTGAGCAAAGGCTCATGAGTTCTGCATCTTCCTTTGCCTTTTTTTGGGGTTGTAAGAGGTAGAGTGTGTGGATTGAATTATTTTCAGGAGAAAAGCCCCATGATGTCTGCTTGATCTAAAAGAGACAATAACAAGAGGCTTCACTACCTATAGCTCTTTTCCTTCAATAGAGGGACTAGTATCCTACTGGGGCAGAGATTTTATCTTTAAATTCAGTTAATGCCAGTAATAGTTCTGATGTGGCCTCCACTGCTCTGTACAACACAAGAGAGAAAATTAAAAACTACCCAACAAGAAAAACCTCACTGGAGCTAAAAGGCAGTGAGCTGTGTGAAAGATAAGAATTTCTGGTGTCTAAATATAGAGTAATATGAATATGTTAAAACACAGAACTCTATGTACGGCTTTTAAAAGCATAATTTCAATTTGGTTAAGAAAACTACAGTTAAATCAGCCTTCTCCTGAATGTTCTGGCTGTCATTTTCTTTAGCCAGTATAAACCTGCCTTTCTGGTTTATGAAGCCACAGTGCTAACATGTAAAGCAAGATGTTATGACTCATTGAAACAATTCTTTGTTCTCTCTTGAAAGCATTGCTGATGGTATTTTCAAGTGTACTTGGGTTTACCCCTGAGAATGCAAACCCTTTGCAAGTCCGAGCTTAATGCAAGGCAGATTATATAATTTTTGCAGTGCCATATGATGTGAATGTAATCCTATTAATGTCTTTGATAGTTTTGGTTTCCAGCTTTGCTGCTGAATTTTGCTGTAATTTTATCAGGGGAAATAAGATGGCTTCTCTTAGTTTGCAAAACTTTGAGCAAATGCGGTAAAAATGTGTTTCAGGACTGAGGCGTAGTTACTAAGAGATTCATCAGCAAAACTTCTTTCTTGATTCAACTTGAAGATGCAAATTACCTGTGTGAAACCCTGAATTCATGAAGCTAAAACTGAGAACTTCAACTGAAAATGAGTCTGCAGTGATTTCACCAAGGGTCAGTGTTTTACATGGACCATGCTCCCCAGTGCTGGGAAAATACAAGGTTAAGGAAAGTGAGGTTTAAGGGTGTGAGGATAGGTCCTGGCTCACATCCTGGCTGTTCCCTTGAAAAGCACTTCTTGTGTTCAG
>NW_005054554.1:634353-642397 GCF_000277835.1 Geospiza fortis | reverse complement strand
GCTGTGGAGACTACAACATGCAGTCTGTTTTTGCTGTGAGTAACCAAAGCACTGAGCACCTTGCTGCTGTAGAGGTGGAGAGCCCCCAGCCACTGCAAGCTGGATAGGTTTGCTCAGCCTTTCCTCACAGCCAGACCACCTCTCTCTGCAGGATCTGCAATTATTGGAGTGTTAACTGAGCTGCGTCAGAAGAGAATAAATTAACAGGCTTTTATGTTTTCTATCTGCTTAGTAGTATAAGTAAAAAGCAGTTTAAAAGCCTTTTATCTTTGAAAGGAATGAAAGGAGGCTTTAGTTTTAACCAAACCAGATGTGATATATGCATCTTTCTTGGGGATAACACACTAGATTTAGGGTCCATAGGAGGAAAGCTGTCCCAAAAACTGCTTGAGCAGTCCTCAGCTGAATGAAGCAGAAGATTCTGCTTCAGCCAAGAAGGGTAGTTGCATTCTAAACTGGTGCAGAGTCATGTAAGTTGAACTCCTGTAAAACTTAAGCTTCTTTGATTACTCCCAGGATTGTGTACTATTATTGTGAGTAAAATAATACTTACATTATTGAAATTGACAGCTCCATCTTGGTGGCTCAATCACTGTTTCTCAGTGCTGTTAATGAAACCAAATGACACTGTGAATTATGGTACTGGTCAGACAAGGAGTGGAAAACTCATTGAAAGAAAACAGATTTGAACTTCACACAGTCACAGAAGCTGAGCAAGGCTTGGGTGGGCCCCACTCGATGTGTCCTGCGAGCCATGGTGCAGGCGCCCCTTTTTATACCTTCTGCAAGGGTTTACTGACCTCACTGTGTTTAACTGTGTCAAAAACCATCAACTCTGAGTGGCTGATGCTGGAGATCCTTTAGTCTAAAATGTTCTCTGCGTGTTTAGTGCACAGCTGGAAGTGTTGCCATCATTTGTCTGCATGGGTCATTTGGAGTCAGGGCTGCTTGCTTATTTTGAACTTTTCTTGCGTCTGTTTCTAAAGATGCGTGTCCAGCCCTAGGTTCCCAAGACATTGCTGTACTGTTTAAATGATGATGGAAATAGTTAACAATGCTGAAGTAGTTTACCTTATATGACACAGAATCATAGAACATGCCAACTGGAAGGGGTCCACTAGGATCATCAAGTCCAATACATGAATGATAAGATAGCAATGTCCTTTTTAGTGGGATATCTCCTCTGCTTCTTTTGAATGACAACTAATTAAAAAATAAAATGAGCAAGGACAATTACTACTTCAGTCTTAAATCTCTGCTGTCTAGTAATGAAACCTGTATTTTTAGTATTTTAAGGTGTGTTTTGTTTTGTTTCAACTTTTTTTCTGCAGTGCTCCTGATAGTCACTCTACAGCTTGTCTTGCCTTGTTCTCATAACCTGACTTCAGCATCTTGTTGATGAAACTGATGATAAAATCACTGTATTGCTCTGCTTTATCCAACTTAATAAATTGAGATGTAGTGAATTTCTGCTTACCTTAATCATGTTTCCCCCAGATTGCCCTCTGTTTTGTGGCTGATCATTAAGGCTCACTGTACACACTGAGGGAATATGTAATTGCAGTTGCCTGATGTAAACAACCAGTCTGATGGATTCAGACAAAGAGAACCTTTCAAGTACATCTCCTAATTTAAGCAAATGTATAGTAAATCTGGTGAATAGCATGGATATGCTATTTCCAGCCTACCAGAGATGTTTACCTTGTCATGGATTGCTTAGTGTGTGAGGGGCCACCTGAAATTTTTGTATTATCCCTGCTCGTGGGATTAGATATGAATCCTGACCAAATGCACCTGCTGAAAAAAAACCCCAGACCTTCAGTGTTGTGATATGATTGATACTTCACCAGCAGAACTAAATTAAATAATTTTTAAATCAGTATTATTTGCCATTTTAATTTTGAAATGATCTGTTCATAGGTTAGAAAGTGAAACTGCGCAAACAATATCTCACAGCTTTCCACTTCCTGTTTCTTTTCTCTGTGGTGATTTTACTACAGTCTAGTAGTTTATAAAATATGAAGCAGCTAAGCAAAACCTAATTATGAGTTATGTCCATATTTTCTTGTGGAATTTAAGACTGTAATCATCAAAGGCTCTAATTGATTCCGAGAGGGGATCATTCTGTGTAATTATTCTCCATCTTCCTCATCTGTTTGTTGTTGATTGCCAGGCGAACCAACAAATACGAGGCATTCAGGTGGAAGTGAGCTTTTTACGGAGCATATTGTCCCCGACATTGTTTGCAAATACTGTCGTAGACACTTAATGAAGTGCTATTCAAGAAAACAGTGGGATTATTTCAATTCAGGGTGTTGGACTGTTCTCCCTTCTACTATCAAAAATATTTTACAAGAAAACAAATAAAAGTAACCTTCTTTGCAAAGATTAGTTACAGAGAAGTTAATGATGTATAATTTAGGTCTTAAGGGCAGTTTTGCCTCCTGTTCTCCATTGTCAGAATTTGAGTGACAGGTCTGCCCTGGAAGGGTGAGTGGGATTTGAAAAATGCTATGTTCACTAGAACCGTGGGGTTTTTGTTTGTTTGTTTGTTTTTCTTTTGGTATTGTGTAACTACTACCTTGCCTAATAGTATGTTACAGAATTATTTTTCAAACATGCAAAATATTTTCATCTGTACTGCTGAAATTTTTGTTAAAGGCACTGGGAACTGCCTCATTTTTTTTTCCTAGACAAAGCTAATTGAATGCATGAATGCCACTGCACATAGCTGACAAAGGCAGAGCATCTTTGTGAATAGGCTGTGTAAATTCTTTCCCACAGAAGTCAACGAAAGGGTCGGTTGTCCTGGGCTACGTATTTCGTCACTTAAACCTGGTGGAAATAGATTACTTTGGGCTGCGCTACTGTGACCGAAGTCATCAAACGGTGAGTGAGAGACACAGCAGACTGGATTTGCCATGCATAAAATTTGCCCTGTTGTGCTGGTTGCCTGTAAAGCATTAGGTTGTCATACTTCCCCTAACTTTCACTGTTTCCTGGCTCAGGCTTCCAGTAATAATTTATTTTTTTAATTTCCAATAAAGTCTTGGAATAGCCATTAACATCTTAGATAGGAATGGAATCAAATGCTGAATGTTGTTGCAAAACTAAATTAAGAAAGTACAAATTGTAAAAATTATTATATGAACGCAGGATTGATATTTTTACCTCGTTAATTCTGTGCCCTGAAGCCAGTGTCTGGTGCTCTGTGCTGCTCAGCCTCACTTGGCCCTGCAGTGCCTGGGAAGGAGCATCCCTGAGTGCATCACAGCCTGCTTCACTCGCTGCAACACTGGCCAAACACCTGTTTCAGGCTGTGTTGGGCAATGCCATTTTCACTCTGCCTGAACCACCTCTGTGTCCCTGAGACCATGTTCTCTAGAGCCTCCTTGGCAGGGACTCACCCCACATCTGAGTCTTTTTCCACTGGGACGTTACCACGTTACCATCCTAAACAGACAAGGAGATGTTTCAGCCAGGCTGAGATGTTTCAGCCAAAGCAGGCAGTTTTTTGGAGCAGTGCTGTCTGCCCCACCAAAGGCTTGTGTAGGATTGCTGCAGGCAGAGGAGAGGAGCAGGGGATGCTCAGCAAGAGGAACCAGTGCTGTATTCACAGGATGGTCTTCATTCTACCTTAAAATTATGAAGGGAATAGTGCCTGGCCTGTGGTTAAGTTAAGTCAAGTCATTACAGTTTTGAAACCAGTGTTTTGTGATGTTAGCACTGCACAAGAACTTGTTTCGCCTGTATATAGTAATAACTTATTGAATTGGCTAAATATTTGCTGATTTCTTCTGTTAACCAGAAGCTGATCATGAGAAGACTGAATTTAGAACAGTATTAAGCAGATTGCTGATTGCTACTGAGAGCTACAGACTGCCCCACTCCCTGTGTTTTAACTTCTGTGCCATAGTCCAGAAATGTATGAATTCAGTTCCTTGATGAGCTTCTAATCATTTTATTCCATGAAGATGAAAGACAGATGCAGCTGTGAATTAAAGGTAGACTGTTAAAAATGGTGGTTTTGATTTTCTGAGGGATTTGAGGTGTGAATGAAGAGCAGGTAGGTATTTTTTGCTCTCAGAAGTGTTTTCCTTTTAGCTGTGGTTGCAAATAAAATGGAAATGGCTGTTCCTGGGAATATTTCCAGAAGCATACACAGGGTATATTTAGTGGTGTATATGAAAATATGAGTATAAAAATGGATTGCACCTCTGTTATGGAAGGGACACACAAAAGCACGTTTTAGGGCACATCCTTTTTTTCTGCTCTTTCTCTCATGTGGTGCTGCAGTGGTGCAAATTTAATGTTAGCTTTGGGCTTTATCCTCTGGCCAGCCCAGTGTCAGGAAGCCACTGTGATTCTTGATTTTCCCATGGATTAGGAAGGCGTTTATCCCACTTCTGTCATTCGCCTGGTCTTGCACAAACACTGGCCTTGTCATGTGGATACAGGACCTCAGCTGTGTGCAAGGCTACGGAGTGCTCCTGCCCAGCCGTGGAGATGCTGCCACAGGGATTGCCAAGTGTGTGCTGCTGCCTTTGCGCCTGGGCTGTTCTCTAACAAACCATTGTGAAAAGGCCTGTTCGTGTTGTTTGTCTGTGTAAGGATAACAAAAAACTGATGCTCCTTCATCTGAAAAGTTCATAAATGAGCCAAACAGTGCTACTGTGTGTAGTTTTATGTGTTTTATGATGTGTGGTTTTATGCTGCTAGCTTGCTATTTTTATTAAACTCCTGTAAGCTCTTAAGAATGGGCAGGATAATGGAAAGTTTTCACACAACAAAAAACACCTTGTGCTTTAGCTGTAAACATATATTTAGTTGCATGCTGACTGTGGCTAAAACTCTCTGGGCTGTTGTGGGAATTAGTTCAGTAATGGCTGGCAAGAAGCCTAGATCTGCATTTTGGATTGGATATTTTTTGGATTGACCATAGTAGATTTCCTAAGGGAAGAGGAAGAAAGTTACCTTGCTAATTAGCTTTAAAACTATGGTCCTGAGTTAGTCTCAGAGGGAGAAAAGTGTTTGGGGATTGGGCTACCTATTAATACATTGCTTATGGTGGGGAAAGTTTTATTATTTGTACTGTCAGGTTTTTTTGTCACACTATAGATTTAACTGAATGACGAACAAAGCAGCGTTGACAAAACGATGTATTTTAAAGAACACAAATCAGTCACAAAAGAAACATTTTTCTTGTTAAGGGTTTGAAAGGGACTGTTTGGTTATTTTCCCCATTACTCTTGCATGCCTCAGCATTTCCAGGTGGTCTTTTAAGCGCTGTGTTGGTGAGCTACCTCTTATGTGGGTGGTATCATAATTATTTTAGTATACTACCAGTAGGGCTTTAATGAGTGAACAAGGTTTCACTGTGCTACGTAGTGTATACAAATGTGTAGCATTAAAATGGTCTCTTCCTGAACACCAGCAAACTAATTAGCCTGTGAGAACAGCTGGATGCAGCAGATTGACAGAACTGGGTGGCCCTGGCAGGGGCACGAACAGTAGGGTGAAGCACAAATTGGATGACCCTGTCTCCAGGGTAGTAATTTGGTCATATTGCACAAATTTCACTTTACTGATGTTCCAGGTTTTGCCAAACTCTCCACAGTAAAAGGACAGTATTCAAATGGAAAAATCAAGCTCTGGAAGATTACAAGTTGATGTCAGAATAGTGTTACCTATGTCTACTTAGTGCTCTGAACAAGACAGGTCTCCAAAGGAACAACAAAATATATCTTCTAATAATCGGTTAAAATACAACATTTAATAATGAGTTAAAAAATCCATGATATAAAACTACACTCCAGTGAACAGATGGGTTCAGCTAATGCTGTGTTGTCAGTAGTGTTTCCTAATAGTGCCTCTGTTGACAAACTACATGGTGCTTCCTCTCATGTGGTATTTCAGTACCTTTCTTTGTGCTGCAAGTTCTTTGAAAAAAGACCAATTTTCTTTGAGTGCCACAGGATCCCTAACTGTGCTCCGTCATCTAACCTTCACCTGAGCCTTTTGCATTACTGCAGAGAGTGCTGGCTCCCAAATTAGTGTGAGTTGACACCAGATACTGTCCTCATGGTTCTCAATGTGGCTATGGCTCTCAGCTGGGTCTTCCTGGACAGGGCATTTGTGTCTTCTGCCTCATCTCCCAGGACCTTGTGCCCCATCTGCTATTTCTAGGTGAGACACAATCACCAGAATATGTGTAGCAGAGGCTGAGGGTGGCTGAGGAAACTCTGTCCAGAATCACAGAATCGTTAGGTTGGAAGGGACCTCTGGAGATCATCCAGTCTAACCCCAGAGTCACCTGGAGCGGGTGACACAGGAGCACACCCAGGTGGCTTTAGGATGTCTCCAGAGGGGGAGACTCCACACTCTCCCTGGGCAGCTCTTCCAGCGCTCTGCTACCCTCAATGGAAGTTCTTCCTCGTGTTGACGTGTAAATTCCTTGTTTTAGTTTATGCCCATTGCTCCTCGTCCTGTCACTTTGCACTATTAAAAAGAGTCTGGTACCGTCCTCCTGCCACCTGCCTTGGAGATACTTGCATTAGTGAGATCTCTTCTCCAGACTAAATAGGCCCAGATCCCACCTCTCCTCATAAAAGACATGCTCCAAAGCCCTCACCATCTCTGCGACCCTTCGCTGGACCCCATCCTTTAGCTCCTTGTGTCTCTTGCACTAGGGAGCCCAGAACTGGACAGTTTTCCAGATGTGCCTCACTGGGACTGAGGAGAGGGGCAGGATCACCTCCCTTGACTCACTGGCCACACTCTTCCCACTACAGTCTCTCATTGCTGTAGTATTTGGGGAAAACAGTGTCCCAGGGGTGTGCTTCTCCAGGGGCTGGGCAAACTGGTGCTGGGAGGGCTGTCCTGCCTCTCTCACTGCTGCTCCCTGCTCTGCTGCAGCTCCCAGGTGCTGCTCTCCACCCAGTGCCTTTGCTACTGCCTCTGTGGCTTTGCCGGGGTGTGTAGGATAGCCAAGCTGCTCTGGAAGAGGCCAGTGTTTTATTGAGGTACACAAAAGGCAGAGATTGCAGTATTAACACGTGATATATGTCAGGAAAAGCTGAGCAGAATTTGATGAGGGAAGGGGTCCTCCTGAAGCCCAAAGGTGTTCCCTTTTGTGAAATGCCAAAAGAATCATGCTATATCCAAAAAATAGTGCAGCAGTAAGAATATTTACAACAGTAAATATTTTTTTTTTTTGACCTGATAGTGCTAATCTGAGCTATTATAATCAGAATGTACCACATACTGATGCCTTTCTAGGGCTCTAAGAGGAGAAATACAAATACAGGAGGACAAATCATGATATTCATGCATATTGCACCATGCCCCCACCCTGCAATGTAGGTGTATTTTTCTCCCCTGCTCGGAGGAATCTCTCTTTGAGCACACAACCCTGAGAGCACAGCAGTAGGAGGTAACCCATGGCAATACAGGGAATTAATGTCATACAATGTAGAGCATATTTTGTCTTCAAGATCTTAGAAAAAAAGTCAAATTGTACCGAGCTAGTGTTTTGTTGAATGGAATTTTTTAAAATAGAATTTTACACTCATCCCCAGGCACGATATACTAAATTATCTAGTAGGAAAGAGAATTGTTTGTGTGTGTTAAATTAGATGTCATAACCAGTGGAAAGAAAATGGAGACTGATAATGTTGAGTAGAAACAAGAAATTTTAGAAGAATGTTATTGGATTGAAACAACAGACACAAAGCTGATGGTCAGGTGAGTTACAGATAGTAAGAATAAAATTTTAGAGTGCAGCAGGATCAGTTCACTGATGATATCATAATAACTATAATCTATATAACTTCAGATTCTAAAAACAAAGATAGTAGCATTAAATACACATTTATATGCAAGAATTTCTGTAAAAGTTTTACATTTCTTATATAATAGGGACATCCTGAACTCAGGTGATTGAGGTTCTTGGCGCTGGATATTTGCAGGAAAAATATGATACAGCAATTCCTCTTCTTAGTGTTGTCTTAGGCTGTGGGAAGTCTCGATAATTTCAGATTATAAT
>NW_005054554.1:622662-634270 GCF_000277835.1 Geospiza fortis | reverse complement strand
GAATCTAATTAAGACAGTCCAACATTTAGTTTGAATTTGGTAGATCTTTCTGCACCAGACACTTCATTGATTGATACTACAGCAAACATTTCTACCTAGTTAATATTTTGTTTCAAGTAGGTTCATGGAATTTGACCCAAGTTTAACCCTATGCAGGTACATAAAATTAAGATTCCAGATTTGTGGTAAAGTTCTTGCAGGCACTTAAAAGGGCTAATTATGGAATACTGCATGGAGCTTGGGTGCATGCTGCTTACATACCTGGCTTGTATGGGATCCAGGTTTGTAAAAGTACAAAGGACAAGAGAGTCCATTTATTCTTTATGCTGTGCTTTAAAACATTTTTTAAAAATGTAATTTCTACCTAAATTTAAAAGGGAGCTATTTTCTTTAATAACATTGTACCTTTTTAATCAGTCTTAGCAAATAAAAAATTATTAAAGCAATACTATATGCATTTGTAAAGAACAATTAGTAAACTAGTCCCTTCAGTAACTGGATAGCTGCATTGGTTAGGACCATTGCAAAGTGATTATATGTTTTTTCCCGCTTCTTCTGTAAAAGTTAAATACTTTTAGATTCGCAGTGCTGGTTCCTGGGTGAGGGGGTGCTGTGTCCTCCAGCCCTCTGCAGCAGGGGTGAGCTGTGTGCAGGGCCATGCAGGGGCACAGGTGGCAGAGCCCTGGGGGTGTCCCAGGGGCTGCCAGGAGCTGGGAAGGGCAGAGGCAGCAGTCGGAGCTGCCTTGGCGTTCTCCACACCGGGGTTTGTTGTCAGCAAGTGCGCAGGGTTATTGAGACACTGGTTTTTTGTTGCATTTCTCTTGGCACTTCAGCCTAGCAGCTTGCGGTGTAACTATAGCTGACACTCTTTATCCATCTGTACAAGCATTTAACAAGTATCTAGCACGCATTACTGTGTAGGTGCGCCCAGGTGTGCTCACAGTGTTGGGGTTCTTGGATCTCTAAATGGTCTCGTCTTTACTGTCTGACTTTGGCTTGAAAAATGCCTTTGCATTATCCATGAAATTCCATTCATCTTTGGCTTGCACATAAAATGTTAGAAATCTCCTGCTCCTCCCCCCACCTCTTGCATTCTTCAGGAAAATTTTGGCATCCTTTGAAATAATAAATAGCTGCGTGGTGATTTTAAGCATGGGTTTGTGCCATGGCCACAGAGCTAAGTACTCACTGGAGAAATGAAAAGGCAGATGAGGTTGTTGTCTCCACCATACTGAAGCATTTAATCTCACCTGTGCTGATCTCAAGACCTGTGGCACTCACAGAAAAACGTATTTTCTCATGGCAGCTGATACTTATTTTTACTAGCACAAGCAGCTGCACTCTCTCTTCCAGGGATGAGAGTGCAGTTCCTCCTGTCAGCTCAGTATGAAGGAAGAAGAAAAGGTTAAGTGATATGAATAACCAATTGTTCTGTGTTAATTTTCAAAGTTAAGTAACTAATTTCCATAATTATCTGTCTCACAGTACTGGCTGGATCCTGCAAAGACCCTCGCTGAACATAAAGAATTGATAAACAGTATGTATTTCATTTGAACTTTAAGGAAAAAGATGAAGTAACAATGTTCCATCTACACAGCCGACATAATATTCTAGTCACAACAGATTTATAGTTCTTAACAAGTTTGTTATTGCAGTTCTTTGCTGTATCAAAATTTCACACATGGATTGCACATGGTATCATTTAATAGTGTCATTATTGTCCAAAGACTGCTGTGTGCTTAAATTTTGTTTTAGGCTAATAAGTGGTGTTATTCCTAATTAGTATAATTTTATAGTGGCTATGATGCCTCTATCATGCTTAGCATACCATAACCATTTGCTGTGTGAATGTAACATCTTTTTCTGAAAATTTCAAGTTTCATAAAATGTTAAGATAGGCTTCTTAGTAGCTGTTTTGTAATCAACTAGTAACAATTAAAACCAATTAACAATTCATGAGAACTAACTTTTACACCAAATTTTTTCCTGCAGCTGGACCACCATACACTCTATATTTTGGCATTAAATTTTATGCAGAAGATCCATGTAAACTTAAGGAAGAAATAACAAGGTACAGTATCTATTAAGAGTGTAGTTTGTTGGTCTCAGCCTAGCAATACGTTTCAGCCAGGTGCATATTTTTGTGGTGTGCCTGGGTTGGTTTTTTTCCTTGAACATCTGAATGTTTTTGCTTGAACATTGGTGTGTAGAAAGAAAATTGTGATTAACTTCACAGTGGTTGATAGTGAGGACTGTTAGGAAGCCCAAGAAGAAAATATGTTCTCTGGTGCATCAACAATCAAAGGGCCTTGATGTGTGTTTTTGAGAGTGGATTTTGGGTTTTTTTTCCATATTTTCAGTAATGCAGTGTTACAGCTGCATTTATACTATGCAATAACCCAGTTTAGAGTTTACTTGGATATCAGATATAAATACAGGGATTTTTTTTTCTGTATTGGCCATAGCCTAAATTCCAGAACTGTTTTTCAAGGGGATTTCTTTTGGACTTACTAAAACTATGTGAAGGAAATTGAAGAGTTGCATGCCTGTGATTCTTTTACCTCAGCTTGTCCTCTGCAAGGTATGAGGATGCATGCAGTAACACATGCACATATTTGCACACAGACACACACACGAGGTTATCTGAACTCTCTCACAGTTTTGGCGTTATCTGTCTGTTTTATTTATTAAACGTCTCGGACAATTAACTTTAGGTTCAAAAGGAAATTTGAGAATTTGGGTAGGTAGGCGGACAAAATTACTGTGCTGGCTTGCATTAACAAATGCCAAAATACTTCTTTTGATGTCCTAAGAATGTGGCACATGAGGATTCATTAGAATGCATGTAAGGTTTTTAATTTTCCTGAATCAAAGGTTGCTGCACAGGCAGAATATTTTTCTTGCTCCAGAGTGAGAAAATTCTTTTGTTTCCAACTGGCACAACAGGAATGGAAGTCTCCAACGTAACAAGACTCAGGCTGGCCTGGTAAAAATAAAAAATGCTGTGCCTTGGCAGGTAAAAGAACATAAGCTGGCAGCAATGGGATGCCCCTGTACTATGGAAATTTGGTGCCATTTTCTTGTACTTTCCCAGAAGAGCTTTAAATCCTCCTCACAGGGAAAGATGGGTGTCCCTGGGACAGGGAACTTTGGCCACAGAACCTGTTGTGATTGCCTCCCAGGAGGCAGGGTGGAGCCAGGGGGCTAAATTTTCACAAGTTCTTCCTTTGCCCTGAGATAAGGCCAGCCAGTGATCTGCGCTGCTGATTAGTGTGCAAATCCAGTCAAGAAAGGTTCCAGTGCCATTAGGAAGCCTCTGGTCATGACTCCACAGTGTTTGGTCATGCAGAACTGGCACCTTGGGTGGTACAGAAGGCCAGCCTAGGAAAGTGATATAATGGTATTGTCAGTCTGCTATGAAACACATTGAATAGCCAACTGCCTTCAGCATCTGTTGAAGCAGAGCACTTATTCCCATAGGCTCTTAAAACTTGGAAGGAAGGCTTTTTTTTTTTTATTCAGGAAAATAACAGTAGTAATACCAATAATAATAATACCGCTACCATCTCCGCAGAATAATTTGCCTTATAATAATAATAATAATAATAGTAATACCACCATCTCCTTAGAATAATCTGGGTTGGAAGGCACTCTTAAAGGTCCTTCTACTTAGGAGGCATTAAAGATCCTCTTTTCCTTTATAATAATAATATTCTGCCTACCTCTGTAATTCCAGCGATGTGTTAACTGCTTTGTGCTAATCAATGTGTTTCTTTGGAGGATGTATTTATTACTTTAATGGACATGAGAGCTAGCTCTGTTGTTATTAGATTCTGATGATCTGTGCCATTACATGATTACTCTTTGCAAATAATGAAAACCTGTCAAATTTGTAATTGCTTTGCAGCAGAATCTGTCTGGCTTGTCAGCAAAAGCTAACACTGCAGTGTTTGCTGGATATGTTTGCTAGAGAAAACTTGCAATTTGGCACTCTAATATATGCATGACAAACACAGGCACAAAAGATGAGACTGCTTTAGTTATAGGTACGGACAAAAGGCAAGGGGCTCAGTGGCTTCAGTGGGAATTGAGATTGTTCACCTTACAGGAGCCATTTAAGCAATTATCAGTGCAGGATGCAGGTGTATTTTGAGGGTTCCTATGCTACTTTATTTTGAGACCTCAGAAATATAGTTACCTGCTGCAAGGAAAGTACATTTCTAGCATCCTCTCCTTCCAAACTCTGCTTTGTAGAGGTGGAGAAATGCGAACAGAAGTATGGGTGTGCAACAGAAATGTATTTCATGTCGGAAAGATGATGTTGTGTACTCCACAGAGGGTGTAAAATCATCTTGGTCATTATCATAATTCATACAGGGAAGATTTGTCTAGGTAGGATTGCAAGCATAAACTAGAAGCAGGACTGAGGTGGTGCTTAGAGTGAGGAAACACTGAGTGTCTGTGCTTTGTGTTGCCCAGAGACATTCCCAGGAAATTCCTATGCTAATGCCATTCCTCTAAAGTAGAGAACATTAACCATTTTTTAGAGGATGGACATTCCTACCATAACATCTGTCACAGCACAAACTCTGGGGGAAATCATTAATCAGAAAGACATGCGTATCTTTATTCAGAGGCTCATCTGATAAAGTCTAGAACATTTGGTTGGACCTTAAGTTTTCTGAGTCAGCTATCATGTAACCTGCAGTTTGTAAACTTCTCTGAAATCAGCGTAGGTGCACTTTGAACTTACAGAGCATTCCAAGGTGCTTTCATAAGTTACTTGTACTAACACAGGATAAATTATTTGCAGAGTAGCTGAATGGCTCTATGTAGATAAAATTGAACTAGTGAATAATAGAAAAGCTATGTGCTTGTATGGAAGACCTTTTTTTTTTCCTGTAAAAAATTACCTTCATTGTATTTTTTCATTTTATGGGAAATCAGTGCAAGAAATTAACTTAGGCTGATGTGAAACACTGCATAAATTTGTTGTAATAAAACCAGACAAAATCCAAATCGCGTTTAAAAGATTTCGTATAAATCATTATGGAATGTTGCAAAACTGCAGATCCTTTATATAATGGCTTGTTATCTTGTCTGTTCCATCTGCTTTGGGCATATTGATTCATTCTAAGTGGCCTCAGCTTTATCAAGTGTAGAAGCAGGTTATGGCTTTGAAAATCACTTTTTCACCCCTGCTGTCACTATTCCAAGCAGGAGAGTATCCTGTGCTATGACAGATTCACTTAGTTGCTGATGGCACACCCATCAATCTTTTCCATGGGCTCCATCAAACTTCCCTGCTGCATTGTACTCAATACTCTGGTATGTGGAGAGGAAATATTTGAGTAAGCAAGCATGCATTACCCAGTCATCCTTTACACTGATCCTGTGATGAGGTTAAATTTTTGCCCTTTGATAGGTTTCTTGTTCAATTTTTCTGATTCCTATTCCTCTTCCCTACTTCCTGACTGCTCCGTGAAAGTTCAAAAGAGGGAAATGACATTTTAGGGAGATAAGTAATTGCATCTGCACAATATAAGCAGATTGGAAAATAGGGAGTGCTCCCTTTCCTGGGTTCTTCCACTGGATGAATCTTTGTTACTTCAGGATCAATAGGGGAAGTAACTTAGAGGGGAATACAGGCATTTACTGTCACATAGTTATGGTACATGGTATGTGCACAGTTAAAGGGATAATTTTGAAATATCAAGTGGACTTAAAATAACAACTTTGTTTTATCTCTGTGTTTTAGGTATCAGTTTTTCTTGCAGGTAAAGCAAGATGTTCTACAGGGCCGTTTGCCTTGTCCAATCAACACTGCAGCACAGCTGGGAGCATACATAATTCAGTGTAAGTTCTCCTGGCCCTCTGAGGGCTTGTTTCTTTCGATCCTGCATTGTGATTATTTTAAGTGATGACTGAAGACAGCATTAACACTTTATGCATTTGCTTACAAACAGAAGTAGCATGACTGATTTCACTTCAAGTGCTGTAAATAAATGACCATTCTGAATAGATAATGCAGGAGTAATATGGAAATTAGTGTAAAGAAGAAACTTTAAAATCAGTCTGAAGACTCTGCTAAACATTATTTGCTTTGCTGGAGAATATTTTATCAAGTACTCAAGACTTTATAACTTTGAATTGCATGTAGAGTATGACAAAACCTTCATCAGGACTTTTACAGATTTCAAAGGCTATTGGTAGCCTCAAATCTGGGAAATAAAGTATTATCTCAAAAATTACATTTTATCAATGTGAATGCAAGTTTACTTAATGGGAGGATATGCTTTTACCTGAAGTGAAGAATTTTCATTTTGTTTAGTATTTATCCACATTCATCCATCAGTAGAGATCTTTTCAGGAGTGGAAGTTATGTGCTGCATGCTTAATAGAACTAGCAATAAATTAGAAAGGAGCTGTCTGTCTCCTGGAGCTGTTATTCTTTTTCCATTACAGCTCAAGATCTATATTCAAACAGAATTGCAACCAAAAATTGTGTGAAGTGCCATGCTGGGACCTCTATCTGTAATTTCTTCTCTGTTAAATTTAGATTTGTCTAAAGTGATATGTATCAAGGAAAGATTTTTTGTCTTATTGGTGTTACAAGTATGACTCAACAACACTTAATATAGCATAAAAAACAGTCCTCCTTTTATATCCATTTAAGAATGACATGGCAGAATAACTTGTGTATGAAATGAGAATGGGCCTAATACAGGATTTTGTGGTGGATTATATGTCTATCTAAAAAGCTAAAATTTCAGGCAGTATTATTTGTGTACAATTATTTTTTACTTTATTTTGCCATCTAAGAAATATGACATGTCATCCTCTGAAAAATTGTTTGCAATGCACATTTCACTTTACTGGCAGACACGCCTTCTCTGAAAAATACTTCAAGTGTGAAGCAGGAAAATATGCAATGATGCATCTTCATTTTATTATGAGAAATGAGTAAAATGAGCAAATTCATGGCCTTCAGTTATTTTGTAAGGTGGTGAGACCTGCTGTTTTCGTATAGTGTCCTGTTCCTGTAATTCTAATCTCAAATATTTTGTTGGAAAACAATGAGAAAGTTTATGGGAGAGAGAAGAGTTAAAGCATGGCCAAGGTTACATACAGCGAGTTAAAGTTAGTCCAGGCTCTAGGAGGTATGCATTCCTACAGGCTCTATAAAAAACTTTATCCTTGTATTTAGGGCTTGTAGTTGTTCCAAATATGTAAAGACACCTGAGAAATGTCTGTCTCAGACACTGAACACATAATTTTAATGGGCGTTTTCCAGTGAGACTTCTCAACATCCCTACTGAGCAGCTCACCGTCTTTTTCTAGCAATTTCATTTCAACATTTAGGAAAGAAACATCAGTAGTTAGATGAGTTTTTTCCTTCTTGGCTCTTGAAGCCTCCTTTTGGCTATGTTTTTGGCTCAGTGGGCATTGGATAGAAAGCTCCTGTGAAATCTTTCTCAGAGAAACCCAGTCTACAGATATTACCCAGGGTTATAAAAAATTGAAATACTAACTTTTGCAGAGTTCCTCAGATGCAATTAGAGTTAAGATCAGTAGATGTGAGTTCTGGCCAAGATGATATTTGTTTTATAATTTTGTTGTGACATATGAACAGACATGACTAATGGGTACAAATTCAGGGTTGCGTCAAACGAAATTACATTGGCTATATGTCATGTTCTTTTCTTTAAGAAAAGTCTTTTGAAAGCTCTTTTTATTTTAAAAGTGAATTTAATATCCAGGAAATACACTGATATTTTATTGAAAAAGGAAAGCTTGTGATTCTTCACAAGAAACACCATTAGAAAGCCTTCCCTCCAGGACTCACAGGATATTTACCTCCATTTGTATTCCCAGTTTATGTTAAAGTCCCAGCAATAATATGGAGGTTTTCTGCCAGTAATATTGCAGTATATCATGAAAGCATAATATTACAAACCTAGACTTTTCTTTTACACTTGTTTTGCATATGCTGCCAAATAATCAATGTCATTGAATTCAAACTTTGCTGGCTTGGTTAAAATTTTGTCTGGCCTGTAGAAGCAGTAGGTTTCCTTTTGTCAAGGCTCTTTCTAGCTCTTTCTAGTTCTAACCTTCTATAGAGGTTTTAAAATGTGTTAAGACAATTTTATCTTGCTTTTATGTGTGCTGATGTGAATAGTTCTGTATTCTCTTCCTTCATTCCTTTTTTTTCTTATCTGACTGCTGCTTAAATTTGCCATCAGTTGGAGAGGGGTAGCTGGGTACCAGTAGCTGGATTGTGTAACACATTTTTTGTCTGAGAAGAAGCACAGGCGACCTTTGTTTTCTCCTTGTGTTCTGCAGCTGAGCTGGGGGACTATGACCCATACAAGCACACTGCAGGTTATGTCTCCGAGTACCGCTTCGTTCCTGACCAGAAGGAAGAGCTGGAGGATGCCATAGAGAGGATACACAAGACTCTGATGTAAGAATTCAGTTCTTTTGGGAACCTGGCAGGTAATACCAGACTCAGGGATGCTAGGCAGGTGGGGAGGAACAGCCTGTGGGGCAAAGTGGAGGTTTCTAGGCTTGAGGAAAGGACACAGGGAATCCAGTTATACCTCTCAGAAGCAGAAGAGATTTTACATATTGAAGCTGTTCTTTTAGGAAGTGAGTAGGACAATAGCTGGAAATGTGAGGTGTGTCAGACCTAGGTATGGGTGTTTCAGAGCTAGTGGTTTTAATAAAACATATGCCAGAAATTCACATGTAGAGCCAAAACAAACATTTACTTGCTTATCTCCAAGTTCATGTTCCTGGTAAGTGTAAGGAAGCTTGTTCTAACAAATCCAAGTTAGGTGCAATTGTGATATAACCATTTATGAAGATGAGAGCAGTAAGAACCCTTTCATGAGGGTGTTCATCATAGCCTTTGTCAAAGTAATGCAAAGAGAATCGGTTACCCATCTTGTAGGAGATCTAAATTTCTTGATTCTTTTCCTATAATGAAGCCACAGTCTGGATAAAGGTTAAGTAATTTTTGCCTGTAGCATTGTGTGTTAATGTTACATGTGTCTTGTTTAATGAGAATAGGTATTAACTCAGGGTCACAGCTGTTCTCTGAAAAGTTTTCCAGTAATTGGAGTCTGTGCCATTTGCCACGTTGACCTGAGCTTTCTCTTCCAGGGAAGAGAGTCTGTTGTTACTAATTATTTCTGTGTGGTTGCATGGCAGCCTTATGCTAATTGATACTTTTCAGAGAACTTACTACATGTATTTCCATAACGTAAAAAAGTTGGTTTTTTTCCATTCCAGACAGAGGAAACTGAGTCACAGCTCGTTAGTTTGGTTCAACATCACAGAAGTGGTTTGTAAGAAAAGAGACTTGAGATGAATTGCTGTGAACTAAGCAGCCTCCGTTTCTCTCTCTCAAGTTTCTGTAGTCATTAGATTCAGCAGCCAGTGGTTGTGAAGGGCAGTGATCACTGTCAAGCACTAAGTGATCCGGAGCCCTGGTACTGTTCTGCTGCTTGGCTGCAGTTGGGTGTCAGGGATTTAGCAGCATCAGAACAGAGAGGAAAGCCAAGGTGTACTCATTGCTACTTCAGCCCAACTGTTACCATCAGTACTGCCAGCTTTGACTTCTGCTCAGGTGACCACAGTCTCTTCTGCTAAGAAGTGTGGAGCTGTAATGGGTGTGGGCATCCCAAATTGTCTCATTGACCTGAGACATTTTGGGGACAGGTGTGTGATATGGTTTGGAAGAAATGTTTTATTCTTTCTGGATCCCAGAATGGAAACACGGGAGTCTTTTGTGTTTGTTGGTTTGGTTTTTTGTTTGTTTTGTTTTGTTGGTTTTTTTTTTTTTTTTTTTCAAAACAACTGTGGCCCTGCATATACCCCCTTCTCCTGGTTATGTCAAGAAAAACTGGTTTTGGTTGCATGTTTCCTCTCAGTTTTTTGGTTTTTTTTTTTTTTTTTTTTTTTTTTTTTTTTTTTTTTTTTGTTTTGTTTTGTTTTGTTTTTTTACACAGCACAATAGCTATTTGGAGATTCAGTAAGGATGCAAATTTTTAAGGAAGTTTCTAAAGCAAGGAAGGTGAGGGAAGAAAGTGGAGGGGGTTTCTGACTCTGCAGCCTGCCTACCGTGACTGTAGTCCCATCTATAAACCAACATGACAGCTCCAAGGTCAGAGAGCAGTGTGAGGTGACCTGATGTTGTCAGGCACGTCTGGAGGATCAAGCAGTGACTTTGGGGCTCACTTGTGAGGGCGAGGACGCTTGGTGCTAGAGGACAGGCAGAATCCCTCAGTGCAGCCAGGAGAGCCGGTGCTGTGCTGCTGACAGTGCCCATTTCAGGCTCTGGGAGATCTGTCTCTGACTGGTGCTTGGCAAGTCAGCTGCTGCTGTGTTTGAATCAACACTTCATGCTGCCAGTGGGGCACAAGCAAAGCAAAAATGCCCTCGATGTTTAGCTTTAAAAGCAGCTTTCAGTGTTGCTTAGGGCCTCAAATGGCACTCAGGTGCCCTTTGTCCATCCCAAAGGAGTGTGTGCGTGCGTCAGCTGCACGGCTGTCACTTTGCCAGCTCTGTCATTCCCCCTGGCAAAGACTGCTTTAGTTTTGGGATGTGTAATGCTCAGGAGAGTTTGTGTTTTCACACGTGATAAAAATGAAACACTCTTTGTAGTAATGGGAGTTCTTTCAGTCCCTGACAGTTCTTCATCCCTTCATGTTCTGGCTTCTCCATCTGCTTTTGGGAGGACTTCTACCTCTGGTTACCATCTGCTTCCTTCAGAAACTCCAGCTCACATGTTTGCTTCCTTCGATATTTTTGCAAATTCAATTTCTAAAACATGATATATCACTCTGAAACTATTTATAAAAACACACCCAAAAAATTTATTTGACATTTGAGCTTTTTGGTCCTTTCAGAGGCAGGTGAGAATAGAGGAATAAGTGCATCAGCATTTTTCTAAGCCTGGTCAGTAAGGAAAGACTAACAGCAGGGTTTAAATTGGAATTGTATTCTAGCATTAATTCAGTAATGGAATAATCCATTTTGCTCAGGACTGGTATTTAGCCCGTTTGCAAATTCAGTGAGACAGTGCAGCCCCTGTGAACATTTTGCTTACATTTCTGAGATATACTTGTGAGACTTTAAATTTAAAAATCAAGCTGCAGAGTAAATTTTTACAGCAAAAGTGTGTAAAAGACGTGACAGATGTGACATAACTGATGTGCTGAATATCCAGTGTTCTGCGTGTTCTGAATGCAGATAATGAATGACACATCTACTGGGATTTGAAGAAAGGGATTTCTCGTACCAGCTTCAGATCTGCTGCTTTTCCAGGAGTCCTTGGAGAGAAGGGCACCTGGAAAAGGGGCAGTGCTGCTACATGGATAAGATGAGCTGAAGCAGTCCATCTCCCAGATACAAAGTCATTTTAAATGCCTTTGAATACCTTTGAATATCTATTGCATTAATGCCAGCGCTGCTGCTTCATGTTTTTGACCTTGGAAGTCCTTTTTTCTTCGTCTGCCATAACATAAAGTTGGGAAAACCTGGATGGTAGCTTCTAGGCTAGAGAGAATGGTGACACAAGAAGCAGGGATGTGCCTATTGCAGG
>NW_005054554.1:566975-622652 GCF_000277835.1 Geospiza fortis | reverse complement strand
TGGAAAAAATGTTGAATGTAGAATGCTCTACTTCGCACCTTGAATTTGAAAGGTAGCACATCCAGTGAAGTATTTCCCCAAGAAAACCAACAGGATGGAGCAGGATACGCATAATTTTGAGCTGATATTTTTACAAGATGTGCTGTACTTTCCCAATAACAGTCCAGTTGCTTTCAGCAAAGTATTAAAAAGAAGTGAAAATGAAAACATGACTTCAGCTATTTCAGGCTTACAAAAGAGAATCTTGTTCTTGTATCAGTGACAGATATTAAGCAAAGAGCAAATTAAATTCTGAGGATAAGGCTTTGAATTCATTTAGTTGTTTTGTTCTTTTTTGAAAATAAGTTAATTTTCAGTAACGTCAAATATGTTCCTACCAGCCAGGATTTTTCCCTTACCAGTTTTCCCAATTGTTTCCTGCCAGTGGTACTTTTTAACTGATGGATTGATATCTGTAGCTAGGAAGGCAGGCAGGATCTTTGAAATGGCTAATCTCATGAGGCAGACTCCAAATCTTGTTTTCAACATAGCTGACCTGTGTCCTACCAGCTGGTGTGACTTACTGTAGGTTTTATGGAGAATGTAATAATTTCTCTGAAGTTATCCACCTTGCTTTAAGGAGCTTCAACACTTCCATGGGGAAATAGTACCCCAACCAGTCATTCTATTATTACTTTATTAATAATAATGTAATTATTGGAGAAAAAAAGTTATTTTGCATATTGAAGCCTGAAAATGAAATGTGTGAAGTGTGTTTGTGGCAGCAATGAAAAGGCAAAAGGCAGCGCGTTAAGCAAACATTATATATGTGACAGCATGTGTGTCTGTGCTAGGAGATCACTAGACATCTAGTCTTATCTGGAATCAGTAGTTCAGAGTTGAAAAGACCATGAGAGTCTAAAAAACTGCTAAGAAGGGCTGCATATGTGTCCAGAAAACTATATTTATTAATATGATCTATTTTGATGTTGATTGGAAGGACAAGATTCTTAAAAATAATTGTGTTTACAGGGGTCAAGTCACATCTCTGGAAATGTATGGAGTGGATCTCCATCCTGTTTATGTAAGTATTAACTGTGAAAAATAGTTACTGCCCTAATGTGTGAAACAGTACTTATATAGTTTTATTGCCACAGGATAACTGAAAAGGGAACACTACTCAAGAAATGCAAAGGAACACATATTTACAGACAGAGAGGACTCAGTTATTCATATATACAAAAGCCTAATGATTTTCAGATCAAATGCTGTGATTGTGTTATGCCTATAAAAACCAACCAGTTATACTCTGGCTAAAAACAATTCAGATAGAAAAGAAGTAATTTGTGCAAGTGTCAGGAGACATGAATGAGGGTTGTCACCTATTTCTTTGACAGAAGAATTTGCACATTATTTTAGTTTAAAAAAGAGCAAGTGTGTCCTGAAACCTTTTCAATATCATTGCAAAAATTAGGGTGGAGTAGCAGTAGCATTTCTGGCTTTTTATAATATTTATTGTCAAGGTTTTGCTAAAGATCCAGACTATGTTTCCATTTTTTCCCGGGTTGTATCATGCAGCATTGCAAGTTGACTGTATTGCCTCAGAAAACCCCTCCATTCCTTTTGTCTGTCAGCATGTATGTTGGGATTGGATCCAAGTCATCACCTGGAGGCTATGTGCTCCTGGTGGAAACATCATTCTATCTTGTTTGAATTATTCTGCTTGTGTCAGGCATTTTTTGGAATAAAAGAAAATCAGGAGTTCAAATGGGGAGTTGTAGTATAGATAGTTCACTGAGTTATATATCAATACTTTGTAAAATTACTTGAAAGAAAATGAAGAAATCAAGATAGTACCTGAAGATTAAATATGTATTTCCTCTGAAAAATGTGTAGCCTGTAATATAAAGTACCTTTTAATGCAACCTATGGCTTAATTATATTCATATCCCAGGCTTTATTCCCCTCCCACCAATGGAAAAATGGGGAGTTACTGGAACAAGATCCAACATGATCCAACAAAATCATGTTGAATTAGTACAGCCTGGAATTTTTTTTGCCTCATAACTTGCCTTTGTTGTGCAACGAAATCCCTGTCTGGGTAACCTGTGAACATCATTGTTCCTACTTAAATTTCATCAGCAGCAGAAGCCCTTGTTTGAGATAGAGGCTGCACACACGATGAGATGCAGTTATTTTCCTCCCTTGGCCACATTAAAAGCAAAGCTGCCTTTAGCAGTTAATTCACTGAGGAGCACAGACAGAGCTTGCCAGGTGTGCTTGACCTTTGCCAGCCCTGTAATCACACAGGACACTTTTTCAGTGTCCCAAGTCAGTGCCTCTCACAGCTGATAATTCTGCTGCTCATGCTCCGCTGGTTTAGACTTGCAGGGCTCTTCCTCATTGCCTCAAGTAGGCAGGTGAATGAGCTTTTCCAGCTGACTTTCTTTTAACCTCATGCACTAGGGTTTGCACTCTTTCAGCTGTAACCTGCTTCAGGTTTTGGTTATTGACTGTGAACTGGGGAGGTGGGGAACTTCTGCCACGCAGCAGCAGGGCTTTCACCCTGTTCTCTCCCAGTGCAGTTTGAGATTTGTATTGTGACTTCAGGAATGGTTTCCTTCAGAGGAGTTGGTGTATGTGGCTGTTCCCTGCATACCATTGCCCTTTCTGAACAACAACAAAGAAGCTTGACTCTCCCAAAGGAGCTACTTCACTTGGAGGCAGCAGCAGCTGAGCAACTGTTTTAGGAGGGAGAAGGCAGCTGTGTGGCTGTATTATAGGTCAGAAAATCACTATTTTCTTTCAGCTGAAAGTTGGGATATCTATTACGATCATGCCTGAGTAAGGAATTCAGTTTCTGAGTTTTGGCCATTTGCCAAATAGCAAAAATTAATTCAGTAAGAAAACAGAAAAAAAAAAGGTATTTTTGTTTTTCACCATGGCGTGAAATTCCCTTTTTCCCCCTCACTGCCATTCTTTCTTGCCTCTTTTCCCCCAGAACTACAAATTTTCATATGGAATCTTTCATAACTAGATCAAGTACTATTTTCCCATTTGTACAGAGTGAAACAGTATATTCAAGTCACCAGGATGAATTTCTCACTGGGTCTCAATGATACTGTGATTCTACTTGTAACTGTATGAATGACATAGATTTTTATTTTCTAGGGTGAAAACAAATCTGAATACTTTTTAGGATTAACACCTATAGGAGTTGTGGTCTACAAGAATAAAAAACAAGTAGGAAAGTATTTCTGGTATGTACTATTCAAATGTGCAGTCTGCACTAAAACAATAACTATTGTATGGATGTCTACAATTTCTGGTATCTATTTAAAAGTTTAATCATAGCAATATCAAAAAATTATACATAAAATTATTAATATTTCTTTGGATGATGCAGATTTTTAATTCTTTGATAGTCCAGGTGATAGATCACCTTTACCATACTTATGCTGAAATGTTTACATATCACTAGTTGTCTGCTGACATCTAGGGCATACCTGAAAAATAAATCTACCTGTGAATTTTTTTGTCTTTGTATGCAAATGTATACAACTTTATATCTTACTACACATGAAATTAAAAGGTCATGAAGTTGGTCTGTCTTTTTTTCTCAATATTACAGGCCTAGAATTACAAAAGTTCACTTCAAGGAAACGCAGTTTGAACTTCGAGTCCTGGGAAAAGATGTAAGTTTTCATTTAGGCCTGAAAAGATCAAAAAAATGATTGTAGGTCTAATGAAGGTGGAGATTTAGTGTGTCTGTCGAACTCTAATTGGTTTTATTGAAATTTACTGTATGAAATCAAATGTAGGTGAAGGGAACCTCACAAAGCTGTCAGGCACAAAACAGGCAGCCATGTTGTATAGCTTGAAACCCATTTGTCAGAGTTTAGCATCACTTTGCACTTAGGCCATCTGAGACAAAGCAATCTTGGTTCCAGTGGGGCAAGGACAGCAGGTTGATAGGAAGAGAAGAGGTTTTAAGATGCAGTAAGTAAAAAAAAAAAAAAAAAATTATCTCCTACAAAGCATGTGGAACAGGGAGAGGAGGAGACTGTTGAGAATGTAGGAAAAAATAATGACATGCAATAAAAAACATAGTTGCAGTCAGTTTGTGATTTTTGCCGTCTGGTTTAGTTAAAAGTTTAGTTAGCTGAAATAGTTTTTGAAAATACTTTGTACGTCTTTTTGGAACATGAAAGTTTATAGTTTCATAAGGACTAATAGTTAATAGTTTTAAATTATATTAACCTGCTGGCAAAAATCCCCTTTACTGTTTATCTATGTGTTTTTGTTCATCCTTGTAATGGTTGTCAGTCTCATCCATGGTTTTTCCATGAGGACATTTGTCTTGCTCCTGTTGTGGACAGCATTTCTGGTGTCTCTGCAGATGACTTGGCAAATCTTTTGGTACTCCCAAGTGGCTTGTTTATATTTGGTGTGGTAATCTATGGGAGTTTTATTTCTGAGGGTGTGTTTGTTGAAATAGGAAAGTTATTTAAAGGCTGGGGAAAGGTTGGGAAAACTTTTCACCATGTTTCTTGTAAAGGGTGAGTGATAGTTCATGTACAAACAAGTCTGAGTTTGACTTGGAGTGAATTGCATGGAAGTGAATGAAGCTCTAGCTTCTCTTTGATGCCACATTTCCACAGTTTTCTTTTAACCATATGGAATTGCAAAGGCTTAGCATGCTGAGTAGAAAACCTGGAAGGTTTTGCAAAAGTTGAGGCTGTGAATATTGATGGCTGGTGAACTCTTACCATTGTGATCATAAGGCAAACATTTTGACAGAACTTGGTAGTTTCAAGCCTTGACAGGTATTTCTAGGAATTATTGGGTAGAACAGTAAGTACAGGGGTGTGTACCTTCACTAAATTTGCCTTTGCAACTAATACTAATCTGAAGTATTTCTACAGCACTTCATATCCTAACAAGATCAGGAAGGGCCAAAATTGCGTAGAGAAATCTTCTTTTTCCTTTTTTTACCAGTCTGGGGATACTTTGAACAAAATTATATATTGGAATAAGCAGACAGTAACCTCAGTCTCTGGATTAAAGCTGTCATAACAATTTATGCTGTTCTACACAGAGGAGGAAAAGATCATCAGTGTGTTCATGTATGTTCCAATACTCCTAAAAAATCTGATTCACAAATTTATTTTATTCTTCTTGTGTTTTTTTTTTAATAAATGCTATCACTTTGTCCTCCCATGTGACACATGAGTGTGTTACAGGGGAGTAAATATGCCATTTTCACTCCATCCTGTCTCCTGTAATATAATTTTACAGCCCAGGGAATTAATACTTTCCTTGTATCAGATGTGGTATACTAAGTCTGGAATGTCTGTTCCAGTTAGTTGTAGAGAGCTCCAGAAGAGATTCAGGAGGAGTAAAAATAATGGGGGTTTTCCAATGTCTTTAAATTGAACTTTATGGCATGAAGTGAAGGAACTAATACCATGTAACAGAGCAGATTATTTCTGGGTGAACTGAGTGTTTTTCTTTTCAGTATGTTGTAAAAACTCTCTACAGGGTGGGTTTTGATCCATGTTTCCAGACACATCAGCTCCCCTTATTCCCACTGACTGTCACTTTCACTGCTCATGAAGAGGAAGCTGTTGGTGCCTTTAGTACCAGCAAAGCTCTTCCCCTGGATGGAGTTACTTGTGGTAACTTCTTTGTTGTTGCTGGCTGAGATTGGTGTGACATTTTTTCAACCATGCCAGAAGAATCTGTGTATTTCCCACTAGGTGGGTGGAAATGGACATCTGATCTTGACAGATGACAGTCTAAATGTACAAGTCCATGCCTTCAGACTACCTAAACCCTGCTGTTGTCTGTGTCAGCCAAACCTATGGCTGCTCATTTTCTTGTTTACATTGCTTCACTTTTCATAAACTTGATGCTTACTGAGCAGGAGATGCTGTTGCTTAGTGTCTTACAATAAAGTAAGCTGCTTTGGCTTTTCTGTTTTGTAGTGTAACCTCTTCTACTTCTTCATATCTTTTCCATGAGAATAATTCCTGTATATTTAGCTGCCTCATATTTTTTTCCTGCACACCTGTTGCTATTGTGTATAAGCATGACCATCAGTATTTTGGTTCTACCTTTCACTACTTTGCTTGTATTATGTTTTCTCCCTTAGGTCATTGCTGTTGCCCCTTCATAAACACAATATTACCTTTAATATTTGGCCATCCATGGACATGTGAGACTGAAGCTCTTTTTCAGTGGTGGTAATAATTGAATCAGTGTTTAATTGTCCCCCTGCATGAATCCATGCTGTGAATTCTGAGCTATAAAGGTGTTAGGTCCTCCCTGGCACCTCTAAGCATCAGCATGAAATGAGGAACACTTCCCCTGCAAGGGCTTCACATATTCACATTCCCTGCACGTGACATAAAATGGCCAAGAATTTTTGAAGATTAAAGAAGTTTATTTCTTAGAAAACTGAGAAATTCATCTAATGCCTGTGCACAGTTCCTGGGAGCATGTCTGTGAAGCAACCTTGCTGGAAACAATCCAGTGACACAGGTGGCTGCCAAAGCCCTCCCCTCTCCACCAGCAAAACAGAGCTTGGCCACAATAGATGCTCTGTGTGGAAGTGAACAGTGTAAGGGGTGCCCAGCATACCTCCTGTGATTCCCCATGTGAGGAGCACGGCCTGCTTCCTAGATTTCTCTCTCAACTAGGGACGTGAAAGAAAACAGAGAAAAACATGCTCTGATAGACTGTGTAGGCCGGGAATGTAAATGTGATAATAGGCAGGAGTGAGAGATGAGGAGCTGTTTTGCCTGTAGGTACCAAGTACTTTTGTGCTGTTCCCTGCACCCCGGTGCTGTTTGGTGTGACTGGGCCTTTTACTTTAGTTGCTCTGTGTCTGAACATGCATGTGAATGATTTCACTCCTTAGCAGGGTTTATGCAAAACCTCTGTTCTTACTTTTCCTGTTTCAAAAAACAGAAAGAATTCAATGTGCAAAACACTTGCTTTCATCGTTTTCCCTGTAAGAGAAAGGCCTTTTTGCATTCTGAAATTTTTATTTCAAGGGATCTTGAAATTTGGGTATTTTCCACTCAGAGCAATCTCCCAATCTGTGCAGTTAAAAATTATTTCCACATTTTTGTGTGTTCCTCTGCAGTCTTCCATATTCAGATGAACTCACAAGGTGAAATTGGTAATGACCGTTCAGAAACAAACACTGATGCAAGTCCAAAGTACATAATCCTCCCTATTTTGTGTGGCTGAAACTTATATAAATACAATAATGTTTTTGTTATTTTAAATAGTCCAGAAAACACTGTAAATATGCTTTGTCTTTTTAATCTGCTTTTCATAAGTGTCATTAGTCTGAAAAATAATTAGGTTAATTAGGTGGTTCAGCTGTACCCCTTCTTTTCCTATCAAATGCTGTATTCTGTCTTGAGTTACAAATTCCAGCCAGGAACTTCTAATTTGATTTATTGTTCCTGCAGCTTCTGGGGAAATTTGAGCATGATTTGAAGATATGTTACTCTCAGTCTTAAGTGAAATTTATTGTATGTGTAGTTTCCAGACAAAAATAGCAGTTTGATCTTTCTTATGGTTTAAAAATTGCAAATGACTTTTGCATCATTTGCATTTGCACCCACTTAACTCAGATGATAATAAAGGGTGGAGATGAACAAGCCCAGTGATATTAATATGTCATATTAAGCAGTTTTGGCTTGTTTTGGCTGCTTGGGGGTTTTCCTGTATTTTCTTAATTGCTTTCTGAGCCATCATAGAAGAACTGTAGGATCGGTTCAAGGCCTGCATAAAATTAAATTCACTGACACTAAGGTGATACTGTCAGCTTTCTTTTTTTCTAACTGTTCCTTAGTGTTTTTGAATTGCTGTAACTGCTGTAAAACTGAGAAATGTTTGTTTCAATGTTGACATGCAACTGGCACAGATTTATCAATTTTAATTGCCAACTTGGTATAATTTTCCTAAAGAATGACCTTGTGTAACCAGTAATAGTACATTGTTTGTTACATAAGCCGTGATTTGTCTGCATATGTCTGTATATAAAGACAGAATACTTCCTATTGGAATTTAGAGCTGATGGTACCCAGGTATGTGCCTAAGAATAATTATTCTGGCAAAGAATAATATTCTGAATCAGTAGCTTCAGTGTTAATAATTCTGTTACATGTGCAGGTGTAGTGTGTGTATGCAGTGTGCCCTGTCACGGGGCAGGATCCCTCCTTGTGCAGCATTAGCACTCACTGTGCCTGGGAGGAGTGCTGTGCATGCTGGCATGGCTCCTAATGTGGTTGTGGGGTTTTCTTCATTTCCTGAGCATTGCTGGGAGCCCATAAATGTCCTGTAAGTTAAGGTAGCTAAAGCCTGCTCTGCATCAGTGGTTCTTGAATCATTTTTGCTCTGTGGGCAGGTTCAGGTCTCCCTGCAGTGGGTGTAAATCTACTGACAATGGCCTCTGATCCTGGGAGTAACCCATGAGCTCCAAGAACAAGGGATATTCTGTCCCTCAGAGAGAAGAGCTGTCATTTTAAGTGTGTGTCTTCTCTTCCAGGTGGAGCTGATCTTGCCCTGCCTAGGAGCTGAGCTAGCTGGGCACAAAGCATCTCTGAGCCTGAAAGATGTGTAACCAGGCTGGCGAGGCTAAGCAAGCAGGAAGCTGTTTGCCAAGCACTCCTGAACTTGTGTACTAGTTCCAGAGGTGTTCTGTGCTTAGACAGAGCAATGACCCCTCTGACTTGTCTCCTCTGAAGGGTTTTGCAGCACGCTTTTAATCTGTCACCTGATAGGTGTGGGTATTAGGGTGCAGCACTGTTCCAATTCCCAGCTCTCTAGTGGAGGTCTTAGAGGCCCTGCCAGGTCAGTCTTCTGGCTGCTCTGGGAGCCAGCATAAAACAGGGAAGGGCTTCAGTGTCCATCTGTGTATAAGTTTGTAGTGTTGGCAAGCTATCTGCATCCACTGTGCTAGTCTCTCTCTCCTCCCCTGGTTAAAAATGGTGGTGAGGTACTAGCAGTATGAGCTGTAGCATGTTTTGGAGACTGCAGAACAAGTTTTCAAAGCACCTAAAAGGAGAGGGATATGTAATGTTTGTCCTCACATTTTTTGACAAAGGGTGTGTGCCTTGTCAGGGTAAGGAGGAGGCAGTCCCACATCTTGGTTATTGCTGCAAGGGTCCTTTTGCAGCCTCTGGTCCCATCCTCCTGCACCTCCCTTGCTCCTGCAGGTCACAGATGGGATTGAAAATAACCATACAAAAATAAGTGGTTTTCTACTTGTTTGATCAGCAAAATGGGCTTCCTGAAAGAACAGACAAACACCACGATAGCCCAAAGGAGAGAGATCTCCAGAGAGTGCAGAAGCCAGGACTGCTCTGTAAGGAGTTCATGATTTACAGTGCCTCACCTTTTGTACACTGGGCACTCTGAAAGCAGCAGGATGAGTAGCCAGGAGAAGCTTGTGTTGCACCAAAGAGCACTGAATGACTTTGGAAGTGTCATTTCCTATACATAATTAGTAAAATTACAATAGGTCATTGTTTCTTTTGGTTCAGATATACGAGAATAATAAGCAAAACACCCAGCTAACACTAACTACCTGTAGGAAATTGCTATGTTCAAAATGCTAAAAATGTTGTCTTTTATTGGGAACAAAAGGTCATGGTCTTAACAGGAAAGGCCATCCTTGCTTTACCAATATAAATAATTTCATTCCCTTGGGGGAGAAATGTTAATCCAGAAAGGTATTGATGTTGTCAGTACTGCTTTTTATATAGGCATCTATAAATTGTCAGGGTAATCACTACTCTTACAAGCCTTAAATAGTCCTAAAAGGAATATGGAGGAAGTCCTAAACCTGGCTGTGCTGTAAGCAGTGTTGTACTGGACTTGGCTTCAGTAAGTTACAGAACAATTCCCAGATAAGCTGAGAAATGGTGAAAGAATTGTGAATTGTTTCCTCTTTGATGGGGTTGAGTGTTTTAGGCTTTTTTTCCTCTATATAGCACAATTTTTCCTCTCAATAGCACCATTTAATTGTGCTATTGAGTTAATAGCAAGCATCAGTTTTGAGGCCATAGTTTTCAGACATATGATTTTCTTTCAAGTTCAAATAAATAAATAAATAAGCCTGGGTGGGTTATCAGAAGGCTTGTTGGTCTGTCCTATGACTTTTAGGCAATTGTTTCATTTTCCAGATCTGAATTCCAGAAAATTTTGGTAAATTGGATCGATAGGGTTATTATCCTCCTCTCACCTCCCCCCCACCAGCCCTTCTATTTTTTGCCCTCCCTGAGTGCCATTGATTGCTGAATACTAAGTTTAGATGTTTCAGCATCATCAACATTTTTCTCACCAGCTAGGGTGAACTTTCTTCTACCTTAGAAAATAATGCCTTCATATGATGGAATCAGTAATTTTTGCTGGTCAGATCTTTCTATGAAATGGCAGTATAACTATATGGTCCCACTTATTGTCACTTACTGATTTTAATGTGTTTTCCTGATGTTTGTTCTGTGTATGGGAGAGTTCTAAAACTGTAACTTAAAGAAGACAAAATGGATGAATAGAACTTTTTTCCCCAACAGGAATAGAACTTTTCCCCCAACTTTTTCCCACTGTCGTTGGATGCCAGCGGCATTCAAATTGGTCTAACAGTAAGATATGGCAGAAACACCTTATTTTAAAAAGTCTCTTTAAAGAAAAAAAAAAAATCATACCTGTCTTCTCTTTGCCTCTCCCTTCCCACATACCAGAAACTCCTTCCTTTGAGATTATGTAATTAAATACATTTAAGTGCAACAGAGGATTCTTTGCCTAAAAGTAGGATGAACAAAGAAGGAGCAAGATCCTGCATATTAAAAGTGAGTCATTGAGTTATTTCCTAACAGAAGCTAAACTGATTCATCATATTGCATCAAGTTTGCAATACTACAATGCTGTTTGATATTATCCTTTTGAAGATGAGTACAGTTGTGTGGGTTTATATGAAACCATATGAGATGACAGTCTAATATAGAAATTGTAATTTAAATCAAGTAATGAAATCCAAAGTTACTTTTCTGCTATGCGCAAAGTAAGCAAATGCAAAACACCACTTTATATGTTTTCTTTAAAAGTTTTGCAATGTAAAATGCGTTATGAATTTTCAGTGGGTAGACTCTTGTTTCTAGCCATCAGAGGAGAAAGACCAATGTTGTTACTCTAGAAGAGTCCATGATAAATTGATTTTTCTCCTTGACTATTTTCAAGATTTTTCAGGAAGCCTTTACTTTTCATGAATTAAAGTTATTTTGTCTATAAGTTAAACCACTTGTGAATCCTGCAGAGAGATGATGATCCCTATCAAACTTGAGGAACTTTGGGAATATATTTATTGGACCTATATATTTCTATTTTATGCATATATATATATATATATATATATTTATTTATTTATTTATTTATTTATATTTATGTACTACAAAGTAATTTTATGATATACACAGCAATATCAGATGAATCCTACGTTTCAACATTCTTGGTGGTCATTGTCTTACTGTACTGCCTGTATTATTTTCTCTTGCCATGGACAGTAAAATGTGCTTTTCATGGAAGACCAGAGAATTATTTTAATTCTTTGTGTGTTCCATGGCACTGTTCCAGCTAGGCATTTAACTGAAATAAGGCATGGAAGAAAACAAGCTCATGTATAATATATTTTGGGTTTTTTTGGTCAGGGAATGAAATCTCTATTATTCTAACCACAGGTGCAAAATTCTGTTGTTTTGCTGTTGTTTGTTTCAAGGTGAAGGAAAAGCTACTTGAGGAGGTAATTTGTGGTTTTGTGAGGCTGCTTGACAGCTGTTAATGGGGAAATAATTGGATTTTTGTTATAGGTGAAATTTTGAATTCTAGAGAACATGGAGAATTAATTCACAGTTTGCAAGCTGCTTGCAGATAATAATAAACAACAATAAATGAGGAGAGGGAGAAACTTGCCTGAGCTCTTTACTTGTGTATGCATGGCACAGAAGTGTAAGTAACGCAGGGACATAGATTGTTCAAAATCAGCTGCTGAAGGTGGTGTGAATCACACCTCCTTCGTAACTCACACCTTGCTGAAATGGTTTGAGACTCAGTTTTGTTACAGGGGGTGTCATGTCCTGCTGAGCTCTCACACTGACATCACTGGGATTGCTCCTTCGCGCAAATCACAGCTGAAACACCAAGTGCTTGAGTTCACCCAGTGAAAAATAGATGGCAGGGTATTTTTTTGTGAACACATCTGAGTGTTGAAAACCAGCACTGTGATGTGTCAGTTGCTTCTCCTTTCTGATTTTATAGTTTGTATGTGTCCCACTTCTCTTTTCTCTGCCAGTTTCCAGAGACTGGCTTTTAAGCTTTGTATATGCTTTTGCTCTGGCTGTTGTTGTCTTCGTTTAGAGATTCTAAGTTGGGTTTTAAGACTCTCAACTTTTTCTTAGCATTTTGAATTATTCTGAGGCCTGCTTTCTTTAAAAAAGAAAACTCTTCCCTTCTTCAGTAGTTTTTTCCCCTCAGGTTTACCTTGGCCTGTTTTGTGTGTTTCCTCTGTCATTGCTTCATAGTAGTTTATAACAGATCCTGAGCTCCTTTCTTTCTTTCATTTATTCTTGCCTTTTTTATACTGTTAACCAGAATATTTTTGACTGACATCTGTGCTGCCATTTCAGAAAACATCAGAAACATAATTTTTGAAAAAAAAACCAACTTGTGTTTTATTAGGAAAACTTGCAGTTTTTTAGGAAAGAAGATGTGTATGAACAAAGGAACATAAGTGTTTCAATAATCTCTTTTCTCTGTTTTTCAAAAAGAAAAACACTTTTAATGAAGAATTCTACAGAATTATAGAGCCTGCTTTTCTTTGTGCTGATTTCTTTTCTTGCATGGACTAACATGCAATGACTGGTTCTTGTGTTCAGTAAATGAGATTCACTCCAATGGCAGGATCCCCCATAAGAACATTAATTTGTTTTGTTTTGTCTTTAGTGCAATGAAACTTCCTTCTTTTTTGAAGCACGTAACAAGGTCACATGCAAACATCTCTGGAAATGCTGTGTAGAGCATCATACATTTTTCAGGTGAGTGATGCAGAAATTAGGTTGTGTTTTCCATAGGGCCACTACACTGAGTGGGAGCCTTGTTGTACCTGCAGAGTGGTGCAACAAAGGCTTGCTGCCTGGAAACACGTTTGTGCTTTGGTTATGGAATGCTTTTAAAAGCCATCGCCTTTTCTTACAGTGATGTGAAACAATGTTCTTAAAATTTGGTAGTTTTGTAGTTTCTTTTATCTTAGCATTCTTTTCTAAACAGTACTTCAGGTTGTGTAGAGTAGACTTTATCAGAAAGATGGCAGTATTTAAGCCGCCAAATAGATTTGGATGTATTTGATCATCAGATTTTCTGTAGCAGCATTAGCTTGAGGGAGGCCTTTGGAATTCAGACATTACTATTTTCTACAGTGCACATACATACATATATATATATATATATACATTGAATTTCCATAACATCTTGCTTACTTACTGAGGTGTATAAAATCTTCTCAGTACTGCACATCTCAAAGCACTTGATTTTACTGTTGCAAAAAACACCAAGAGAAATGCGCTAAGGTGCCTAACTGAGAACTGGTGGATGGAATCTTCTGGGCTGCCTTTAGTTTTGTATTCTTTTTTCTTGACTTGGGAAGGGGGCTATAATTCAGACCTATCTATGCAACTTACTCTGTTATTTTATTTTTCAAACTACACAGGATGCCAGAGAATGAATCAAACTCTCTGTCAAGAAAAGTCAGCAAGTTTGGATCCATAGGTTATAAACATCGGTACAGGTGAAATTTTTTGATTATTTAAAACTTCAGTTCATTCCTTCTTCATTCCTTTCTCCTCTTTCCTTCCAGTGAAAGAAAACCATCACCCAGAATATGATCCAGTATAGTTCTGAAGATGAAAGATGAATCAGGGCCATTTTAAGACTGTCTTTGGGACCCTGACAGTTTTGGGACAAATGTTTCTTCTCCAGATCCCCAGAATGGGTTGAGGCTTGCTATAGTCTGTATTCAAAGCGGGAGCAGCTTTGACAATTCTTTAAATCATTATCTCCTTCGAAATCCTGAAATTATGTTCATGTCTTAAAGAGGTTTTCCTGACAGCTGGGGAATACCAAAATGAGGGTGTATCTTTTCTGACTTGAATAGGTGACAACATTGGATGAATGTTCAAGGCTCTAAACCTTGAAAGATGCTGTAACTTGAAATAAAGGATGGATAAGGAGCATTGTTTCCTCTATCATGCAAGAAATAAATGGATCATAATGAGTAAGGTTGATAATCATTAGTTAGGCAGATCTTTGTCATTTTGCCCATTTCCTAATCCAGATTGAGTTATCACACTCTCTATCATGATCCAGATTCTCCTTGCTGTGGACAGCAGGGCAATGATTGTCCTGCCTTTTGTGTTTGTAATGAATCCTGCATTACCCCGTCTGGGATAATGGGTAGGAGCTCACTGATTCCTGCCAGAATACTGCAGATGAGTTTTTTCTGTTGGATCACATCAGTAGACTGGAGCAGGGCACTGGTCCTGGGGAGGAGAAAGCTTTGTACCGGCAAGAACTTTCCTATCAGTTAAAAAAAACATGCCATGGGGCAGTTAACTGTGTTTGAGCTATTGCTCTTTGTGGCGCAGTTCAGTTCATCTTCCTGTTTTAATAAATGTCATGTGTGATATGTGATCAGGCCTGCCATGTTGGGATGATGGTCATAACTGACAATTTTGGTTGTCTTCCCTTTTTGTCTTTGGCCCCCACTGTATCATCGAAAACAGTGACAGTGTTGTGTATCTGCACACATCATTAGCTCAGAGCAGAAACCATAATCCCATTGTTTTTCTGGGTGAGTGGGGGGGACCGTAATATTTTCATTTGTCTTGTGGTATTGTGTTTTTAATGTTGTTCTGTTTTGTTTGTTTGTTTGTTTTTGGTTTTCTTCTTCTTTTTTTTTCTGGTTAAATCTTTTAGGTACTTCTCATTGTGTGTCAGACAGTTTTCAGGAAGGCAATTTTTTTGTCTTAAGATCAGATGCTTTGGAGGTCTGAGTGGGGGTGGAAGGTCCTATTCCCAGATGTTTGTTAAAATTGCTTCTGGAATTTGCAGTACTGTCGTGGTTGCCAAAGTTAAAAGTTGAGCAGATGAGTTTTTTGGCTAACTTGGGAGCATGCTATAAACTAATTACATAAACAAAAAAAAAGGTTTTTTACATCATTACTGTGATGTAGGGTTAGGATTTGAGATTTTTTTTTGTCCTTCAATTCTTTTATAATTTTGAAAACATTGGAATTCTGCAGTGCTGAATATCTGTGAAGGGCTACTGGTGAAAATACTATCAGTATTTCATGGAGTCTGTTCACAAAATTCAGAAAATCTAGATAAGTAATTCCTGTATAGTTGCTTAGTACTTTCTAGTACAATCATTTTACTTCCCAATGATCAAACTTCAGGTGTTAAGGAATTAATAGTGACAATTTCTTCTCTTGTGTTGTAAGTTTCCAGGAACAAATATGGAGTTATGGGGAGGAATATGAATTTTAGATTTTTTGTTATGACCACAATATTCTGTTTAGGCACACTGAGAGGAACATTAAAATGAGTGTAAAAGAATTTATTTAAACTTAGTAATTTACTTCAATGGTGCAGTGAAGGGAAACCCTACTGCAAACAAGAATCAAGACTTTTACTCAATTTGTGGTCATCTGCAGCTGTGCTAGTGAGAGTCCTTTACTACAGTTTGTTTTGCAGTCTTTCAGGCTGTCAGTCCATATGCCAGAGGAGTAGCCCCTGACTGACTGGAACTGAACAATATTAAATATGTGTAAACAATATTAAACATGTTTTCCTGAGAGGAAACTTGCAGAAAAAGTTCAGGAAGAAATAATATTGCTTAAGAAAGTTGTACGTTAGAATGTTCTAGGTTAGAAAAGCGATTCCTAACAAAAACCATTTTGTTTCAGTGGTGTATCTCCACTAGAAATGACAAATATAGGAGTGCTTGGCACAATCTGTTGATGATTTTGCCAGTGACTGATTTGAAACAAAATTCGGGGTAGTGCCACTCAACGGAGAACCAGAAGTGGGATGACAAATTAACAGCATGTTTTTTCTCATGATTTTATTGTGTTTTGAAGTGGAAAAACATCTTTACGAATGACCAGAGACCCTTCTGTGCAGCTTCCGCGGCCTGACCAGAGCATTGAAAGAAGTCGCAGCAAGACTTACCCCAAAAGAGCACAACAGACAGGTAGGTCCTTCTCTGCTGACCTGCGCGCAGATGTCTTCTTTTTTTGGTTCATTTTGTCATCATGAGGTGACTCAGAACTGCTGCAGTGTCGTTGAGGCTCTCTCGGGATGGATTCTGTGTTTTGCTTTCAGTCAGTATTTATATCGAAGGTTAACAGGATATGAAACCTCCAGCTTTCCAGATAAAATAAAAGAGTTGCTGTGGATTAAAGGGGATAAGCCCCCATGTGTGTAGGTCTAATGTAAAGGTTGAAAGGGAAGTTTGAAAACAGGCAGTGTGAACATGTTTTTCCCCTCTGGAGACCTGTCTCTTTCAAACGAATTTTATACCTGTGTGTCTTGGTTAGTATCCCATTGTTCGGCCTGTTAGACCCAGCGTGCCACTTTTTGCACCCTCTTCCCATTTCAAGAACAGTATCCCTTTATTTTGATATTAAGTGGAACAGAAGTTAGTGCCATGCAGTTTTAACATGCTTCAGATGTGTGAGCTGGAAATCTGTTCTGCATGCAGAAGCTGTTGTGGCAAGCTGGAAGTTTTCACAGGTGTTAGAGGAGATAGGATTAAGGATCACAGAAGTCATGCCCTAGATAATGGATGCTTCCTGAAATTTGGTAATGAAGATGTCAAGCTCCAGGTCCACATATGATTACATGGGTATTGCTTAGCTTCATCTATGACAAGAAGGCAGACACTCTTGAGTCAAACTTGTGCCTGGAGTAAAGCATGTGTGTGTGTGTGGGGGGGTGTGTTTGCTGTTTGAGAAAAAACTTGTCTGGGCTTTAAAATGTAAATAGCATCTCCCTTTTGTTGTCGTTCAATATGCCACTATAGAATTTGAGAACCTGTTTTTAAAAAGAGAGCAGATATATACCTCTGGAAACCTCCAGTGGTTATCCTGAATGCGGTCTTTTGATTTAGAAACAAAACTGGTGTGCTTTTAGAAACAAAACTCTGCCTTTTAGCTGTGGTGGCTCTTGAAATGTAACATAATTGAAAGCGTAGCCTTGGAAAATAGAGGCAGTTTACAACATTTTTTAAAATTTTATTTTATTTTATTTAGTGTAAAAAGAGGAGAATTGCTTTGCTTTCTGATTCTGATATGTTTCATTGTGTGTGCAGTTTTAAGTGGGTGTCTGAGAGGACAAGTAGCTAATGACCCTTGAACCTAATGACTTAAACTTTTTGTTCAGCTGGAGTGTCCTGTTCTTAGGGCAGCAATTCAAGCCAAACAGCATTTCCTACCTCATTAGTCCCTGGTTCTGTTTCAGGAAATTTGTGTGGCTATTTGTCAGCTAAAATTCAGCTCTTGGTTTAAAATAATGTTTGCCTTAGCCCAGGCAGAGAAGGTGAGTCTGTGTTGCTGTGAGGCTGTGCATGTGTTGTGTTTGTTCATTTTGTTTTCAGTCTCTTTGGCTGGAAATATGAAGAAAAACTGAAACTTTTCTGTAGTCTCTTCTGCTGATGTAATTGGAATCAGAATTCTCTGGGCAACGTGTGTTCGCTATTTTGATGCATTTAAACACTTTCTTCCGCTTGAAAATAAAATGTCTGCTTTTTCACCATTTTACTTACATGTAGTTGTGTAATCTCTATCATCCATCTGTTTTCTTTTCAAATTCAGCTTAATTGATTACCCATGTATTCCAAATGTGCAGTCATATCATTGGGACAAATGTATTAACTTAGATGATATTAATGTTAAATTAATTTGTTTAATTTCCAGCTCAAATATGGGCTGAGGGAAGAGAGCTATGTCTTTCAAATGCCATCTTGCCCTATGAATAAGCATATTTTCTCCTTTTTAAAAAAATTTTGTCTTTGCTATTCACAGTTATAAACATTGAATACTCTTCCTCCATTTAAACGGGATTCCAGAAGAAGAATGAAGGCTAATGCTCCTTCTCCTTGCTGTGTCAGGCAACATGTGATAGTCTATTGCATTAAATAAATCTGCCTCTTTTTACCTAAAGTTGTTCTTAGATATAACAAAGTCCATTTCACACAATGAATCAAGACTATTTGGCATATTTTAACCATCATTTACTTAAATATATTATCCCAATGTAGATTTTATTTTGTAGACTATTTTTTATCTTGCAAATTTACCTGGTGCTCTAATAGGTTTTACAGGTTATGTAAAAGTTTCCCTGACTAAAATATGTGAGAAAATTATATTACATTTCTCCTTAAAATAAATATTCCTTTTGTATAGTGACATTATGCCGATGGTCATCATTGATGGCTAGTCCTTTGTTCTTCATTTTCTGTTTGTAATATGGTATATTAAGGCTAAATATTACTTGTCCTACATTTTAAACAGGGTTATTTCAGTTAACGTGTACTATATCATAAAGTATTTTCTGTCAAATACACCTTTAATTAGATCTAACTAGGCAAAGTCTTATAATTTAATTTTTTTGGGATGAAAGTCAGGTTTCCATTTACCTCCCCAAATCCAACAACAGCTCACGGATACCTCGTATAAAATAACTTCCTTTCACCTTTTCTGAGTTCAGCATCTTTCCTCATCTGCTTCTTTCCCTTTTTATCTTTTCTAAAGACTGAAAGTGAAATGTATTAAAGGGTTCATTTTTGTACTCACTGCAATTAGCCATTTTGATTTTGTTTAATATTTTTTTAAATCTGTCAGTACCAGTGGGGACAGTAAGAGCTAAGTGCATGACTACAGCATATAACATTGACTTTGCCTCCATCAGATAAGTGTCTGCGAAGTGCTAAAACCTCCAACCTCTGACATCTAAATAAAACCCTTCCCCTTGTTGCTTCTTTTTGTGTACATGTTCTGGTGTTATAAACATAGTATGTGCTTTTTATATATTTTTTCTGTCACCTGAAGGAAGAGGTTAGTTATCTCTAGCAGAGCTGAGCAATAATGTTTCTTTGTCTCATTGGTCCACTAAAGTACCCTGAAGTCTAAGGACTGCACGCACTTGGTGAACTCTGGGTTAAGAGTTGTAGCAACTGCCAGCCAAGACAATGATAGAAAATATTATTTCTGTTTTCAGTAAAAATATTTGTGGTTTAACATCAAGATTGAAGGAGATGATACTGTCAACAGAGAGAAACTATTTTTTGTGTATACAAGCCACTGCCATTGATTGCTTTCCCTGATAGGATGAACAGTGCAGACCTTTGGCTTTATCATGGCAGATTATATTCCTAGAATACAGATTGCAATGGTTTAAAATGCAGTAACCTGAATTTTGTCCCTTGTTTGGTACATTTCGTATCTCACTTGTTCTAGGGCTAGTGCAAAAATCATATCAGGAAACTTTAATGGCTATGATTTTATATTAGATCTAGGCTGTGTTTTTATAGTAGCACATGGGGTTGTTTTGCTGCATGTTTAGGCTGGTTGGTATTCAGGTTCATTTAGAGGAAGAGTTTTTTTGTTGTAGTCTGCCAAGTCTTGTGAGTGAGACAAGTGTAACTTTATTCATTTGCTTATTTTTCCCATTTCAGCTGAGAGAGAATTACAGTTGCATTTTGCTCTGCTTGGAAATAATAAACTCAAACATGGAACAGGATCTCTTGCTGTTCTGTCTTACTGTCTTAGGGCCTGACTGATAATATTCAGCATTCACAACATAGGGTGAAAGTATTCATTATTCTTTTGGCTGAGTGCTGAACATGAAAAGCTCCTTGGGAACATCCTCTCAGCACAAACATTGATGTGACCAGACCTGTTGCTGTGGGTCTGAGTTTATTCAGAGGTGGGAAACACGTTGCTTAGGGTTTGTTGTTGTTTGGTAGCTGAGGACTTGGTTTGTCCCTGACTTTGCACGCGGGGTAGTTGTATAAACCAGTGTAAAATAAGTGTTTAGGAGCCAGGTGGAGACCTGGGTGTGGGTATTACGATTACAGTACTGTCTGTATTGTGATATTCCCTAAGCAATCAGATTTTGCCACAGATGCCTCTCACTGCCCTACTGGTAGCTGCGGTAGGTAGAGCTGTTGGTCTGGCCCAGTTAAAGTATTTTCCCAGAGAATTGTAAGATTGGATTTGAAAGTTAGATTTTTGAGAGAATGAATCTGGGGGTGATTTTAACTGTTTCCTAATTTATGTACTTCGAGCTTTATACTTTAAGGTTTACTTAAAAATCCAATGTTTGGTAAAAGGATGGGTGTGACTGCTTCCGCATTTCAGTCATGGGGCGTGAGATGAACAAACTCTTGAGGCTACAGGCTTAGAAACTAATAAGAAAAACAGCCCTTATCACAGAGTAGACTGTGCTGGTGTAGACATATGAAAGTCCATTCATTTTTGTAGGCTCACAGTAGCCCAGGGTGCAAAGCATGAGCTCTCACTGCATGTTTTCCATTTGGTTGCACTATCTGCTGCTCCCATGACTCGGTTTAAACACAAACACTGCTTCCAGATAATGTCAGTTAAGTGGCTTTACCTGATAAGAAACAGGCATGACAAGCTAACTAACTTGCCAGGCTGATATGGTTTTGGACACTTGAGTTTTTAAAAATGTAATAGTTGGCTTGAATTGAATGGACAAATCAGCATCAATATGGCCGTAAAAGAGAATTAAGTGTGTGCATTCACTTCATTGGAAAAGTTCAGTGCAGTGCACTCAATCCTGAGAGTACCTTATCCAGCCAAATGTAAACAACCAGAGAAACTGGCCACGAATGAGACGTTCAGGATTTCTACCTAAGGTATTTTTGAGAGGCCTGTTGCCTTGGCAAGCAAGAAGCAGTGATATACTTAAGTTTTTGCAATGGGATTAGTGTTTGGACAGTGTTTTTGGAGTCTGCTCTTTTATATTAGATAATTATATCATACAGAGGTATAAGTTGGTAGAACAGTACTGTAGTCAATAAAATATACACCAAGTGGAACATACTTGGAGACAATCATTACAGTTTCTGTAGGTGTGCACAGAAAACTCCTGATTAATCCACCATGGCCTGACACCCAGAGGTGACTGGGTGCCTGCAGAATGGTAGGGATATTACCAAACATAGCAAACAATCACTTCTGGAGGTGTCTATTACTTTTATATCATCTGACCCTTGGCTGTTTTTCTAGCAGCTGTTTCACTGCTATGATACATTTTGGAGTACAAGTTTTTCTTACTCCATTAAGTGACAAGGACTTTCTGTGACTTAATCAAAAACTGCCTCACAGAAGAATATGTGAAGTACTGAGATAAATTCCTTTGTTTGAAAAAGTCATGTATTTGCTGATTTCTGCAGAAAACTGGCAAATCTAACCTGTAAGAGAGCCAATTGATGAGCAGACAAAAGGCATCAGAAAATCTCAAGTATTTGTGTTGAGGTAGGGTCCAGAGACTTTGTTGGCCAAAGGGGAGGTGTGGGAAGTTGAAGGAGATTGTGAAGAAATGTTTTCTCTGAGGCTGAGGGGAAAACTTATCATGCACGCAAAATGTTTTCACAGCTTAAATTAAGACATCACATTTTTGTTTTAGCCAGTCAAAATGGCTTGGGGTTTGTACTACTGTATTAACAACATCGTGATGCCGTTGCTTTTGTCCAGAGGACTTCATATTATAATCTTCAATCTATTTAATTATCTTCAATGAACATGCTCAGAATCCTGTCCGGAGGAGCCCAACATCAATAATGATATTTTTTTTTGTTGTTCTACTTGACATCTGTTTCTATAGATGGTAACAATTTTGTAAGAAATGTCTGAAATTGCCAATTAGGCGGAAACACAGCGTGTGAACTGAAGGGAAATTACAGATTGATATAAACAGCATAGCATGGAAACTGAAATCATAACACCGGCAGGAACCAAACTGTATTCTCCTCACACCTTTATTCTCATTGTTGACTGAGCAGGGAATTTCCTTCTGTTGACAGTGGCAGAGCATCCTTTTGAGAAAAACAGCTTCAGACTTCTCTGTCTTATGTGGAACAGTAATGAATGTGGTTCATGTTAAACTTTATAGTGCCCTGGTGCAACTAGAAATAAGGCTAAGACACAAAGGTGTGATCCTTACACACCTTTAACAAGATGAGCATGCACCAGATATTTAGTGTGTCATTTTGTCTCTCGTGCTGCCCTGTAGGTGATTATGCTGAGTAGGTGTGCAAATATTTATGCTACAGGATTCAACTATTTTGGGCTTTTTTATTTTTTTCCAGGTTCTAAGAACATGAGCCAGATTACAACAAATGGGGAAAATGAAGGAACTACCAAAATTATTGCACCTTCTCCAGTGAAAAGGTATGCAGACCCACAGTTTCCTTACAGCTTTTAAGAGATTGTACAATGCATTGGATAGAGGAACATATCTAGAAATCATTAGTATCAATTTATCCTGTCCTTGAGTTCAAGATCATCTGATCATCTACTGACAAAGGTCAGAGAGTGTTGCCAAGTATTTAATTTTATAAAACCGTGATCTTCCAATCAATGCAGAACAGGGATTTCAGCTGACACATGATTTGAAAACCCATAAATCAGCACAAGTTAATGGGAAGGCAGACAGTTTCAGGTTTAACTAGGAAAAAATCCAGATAATGACCCAAAGTGCACTGGTCAGGGTAGTGCTGTGAAGTCCTATTAGTCTGTCCCCTGGGAGCTGTGGGCTGGCTGTCAGAGCCCTCAGGTCATGGGCCTTCAGTCTCTGAACTGGGCAAGCTTGGGGTGTGTGGCAGGGAGGGGCTGGGCATGGACCCTCTCCCAGCAGGTTTGTTATCTTGCAGTGATTGTCCATTACACTGCTCAAATTATAGTAAAAATCAGGTAAAAATCATGTTTGTTCCTGATCTGTAGGAGTAGTGAATTGCCAGGGGTCCCCTGGGCTTGTGTGGCCTGCTGTGTCTAATTAATCAGTGTTGAAGTGCACATCTCTGGTTATTAAGCATATCTGAAAGGAAATGGTAAGGCTCAGATTCAGAAAGGGGATTGTATTCCCACCCCTAATTTTAGGTGGAATTTATGTGCCTGAATCAGAAAAAGAGCGATCTTACAAAAGAATGAGTCAAAAACACTGTACCTAACTTTTGTTTAATTGCCTAGATATGTGTCTCTGCATGCTTGGCAATCCTGACAGTTGGGTTTTTTTCCTGACTGAGTAACCCTTAACTGGGTTTACCTATGCATTGAGGCTGTTGGCTTCACAAACTAGGTATCTGGACTGAACTCTGAAAAAGGATCTAAAAGATGTACTGCAAATACTTGGTGGATAGTGTTCTCTATTGCCTAACATCTGGAACAGTTGACCTCCAAAAGAAAAGTTGAGCTAAATTGCTTTCTCATTTTGAGGGAAATTGAATCCACTATTCCAGCCCTTAGAAAATAATGCTTAATTGTGTGTTTAAAAAAAAGTTTATGATTGCCACTTGGTCATGCTGAAGCTAAACCATTAAGTAGAAAAGAATACAGAAGTAAAAAAATACATGAAGGGAAGGCACAAAGAGGATGGATCCAGACTCTTTACAGTGGTGCCCAGTGACAGGACTAGGTGGGCACACACTGAAACACAGGAGATTCCCTCTGAATGTCAGGAAAAATTTTTCCCTATGCAGATGGCAAAGGCTGTCCTGTCCAGAATTGTGCTGGAGTCTCCATCCTTGGAGATAGTACCACAGCTCTCTGGGAATTGTTCTGGGCAACTGAGTCTGTGTCACTCTGCTGGAGCAGGCAGCTGGACTAGATGACATCCAGAGGACCCTGATGGCCCCACCATTGTGTTGTTCTGTGATTTGTTAGGAGAAAGAAAGATATAAAACAAAAGGTACCATTATTCCACAGTGCAGAGATCATTGTTTTAGGAGGCATGGGAGTCCTTTACTACAGAATTTTTAACAATGAGCTGTTAAAAAGAAATGGATAGATAGGTTTTTAGACAAAGAACCAGAATAAGTAGCTCTCAATATGACAGCTTCAAGGTTACTGAGTTTAGTTTCTTACCCTGACAGATTAAAAGCAGTTCACAGGCAGATTCTTACTGAGTCATGTTTTAGACAGTGTTAGTCACTTCCAGAGGAAAAAAAAAAGAAAAAGATGTTGGAAATTCTTTTTCCATTTAGGATTTGATTTGTTTTTCTCTGTGTCTCTATCTGCACATGAAAAACACCTTTTGGGTCTGCCAGGCTTTGTGTATGTGAGAGGTAGCACAGAAAATTTGTGTAGTGCTTAAAGTTTGGAAGTTTGCTCCATCCTGTGTAATTCTTGCATCAGTTGTTAGTGATGCTTGCAGAGCATCTTTCAGTAGTGTTCACAAGCTGAGTTTTCACGTTTAACATCTAATTCACTGTTGAGATCTATAGTTAACCACTTCTGTGTAAGTGGTATAACCTCAAATTATAAAAACCCTCCAATGAAATCTCACTTGACATTCACATCCTAAGCCTTACACATACTTCGAATGAACTGAGTACGTTTTGCAACTGCATTCCTGGAGATACTGCTGGTATTTGAAGAGCTGCCATGGTCTAGCTTTCTGTCTGTAAAGTGTGTGTCTGCTCAAAATGAATAATGACTTGTGAATTTAATGCAGTAAATTTACCTTCCAGGTACATTTTCTTTCTCCTTTTAAGATTTGAAAACAGAATTCAGAGTTGTTTAAGTTCAGCCTAGGAATCGTTCAGTAGTACATGCTGTGCAAATCAATTCCTTTTTGCAATATGGAACAGAAATGTATTTATGTGGGTTACTTGCTCAGTCTGTAGTAAGCACATATTTTTAAGCTTGGGAATAGATTGCATGCATCCATGAGTCAATAATTAATGGGTGCGTAACATTTAAGTTATGTGATGCTTTGCATAAAAGCTATTATAATGAAAATACTTCTGTAGGTACCCTTCACTCTGTGAGAATTAAATGATTAACTCAGTGACCTGTAGTAACCAAAGGCTGAGGTTAAAAGTGGATTAGTGAGTTAAGTAGCCACGATTCCTTCATAAAGCTGAGTCTGTCACCTCCTGCTCTGGGGAAAGAACTCCCAGCTTATATCCTCCTCTCTGTAAGCAACAGTAAAGCTTTTATTTTCCTGCTTGAGTTGCACTTTACAACTATATGGTGTATTAATGACTGTACAGGGTTGCTGTCAGTAGTACTTGATGACCTTAGTGGAAATCAGTGAGGCTGCCTTGTTGTGTCTCAGGTGAACTGCAGGAAAAGAGCTCTAGAGATGGTGCTGCAGGAAAAGCTCTGCCAAGCCTTTGGACAGGGGTGTGCTTCGGCTAAAAGCCACTTCCCAGCATTTGAAGTACAATTATCTGGGGGCGTTAATGGGTCAGAAGCTGTAAAACCTGACACAGCGAGAATGATAGGAATAAAGGAAGAATTGGAGCATACTGCTTTTTCCCCCCATCCCCATAGGTGTGGTGGGAGACTGGTCATAAATGCTGAAATATCTCTCAAACCACGTGACTCTTCTGATACTTTGCCTTGCAGCAGTCAGTGAAGTCAGTTCTTTCACAAAAATGTCTTTCTGGCAAAAATAAAACCCAAGGCTTCACTGGGAAGGGTGTGAGAAGGATATGCTACTCTTTGAACCTATGAACCTGTGATCTGTCATGCTTTGAATAGTTTTCATCACCCCTGACTTTGTTGCTCCCATTTTAAAGTACGTACTGTACACCTGGAAAAATGGTAGAGAAATATGATAAGGATAACCTGAGGTATGTGCTGACTCCCAGTACTGGGAGAGATTAAATAGTCTGTGGTTCTTTCGCTTGGAAAAGGGATTAGACAGGTAAAAATGTGTAAAAAAAAATTAAGGGGTGGAGTTTTTGATTTAGGGAGTTGTCATTCATAGCTGTTTGTTTTTCTTTATTTCTTTCTATAATCAGAGAAACGGTCAGGATCAAGGGATTGAAGTTTTGAACCAGGTAGAAGTTTTGAGATAACATTAAATAATTGTTTATGTCATAGCCAGATATTGGAATATTCTCCTACTAGGCACTATTTATGACAAAAATTAAAAAATATTCTAAAGATATTTAAATAAATCCATGAAAGAAAAGTTTCATTTAGAGCTTTGTAAAATAAAAAGGAGGTAAAGCCTCTGATTAAATAATCTTTTAACTGCATATTATGGAAGACTATGAGATCGTGCTGTATGTTTGCCCTACTGTTAGACTTCTTGCTTAAGCATCTGCTCATGTTTTTTTGGAGACAGGATTACCTGTTTTTCTGAGTCAGTGCTGCCACAATTATGAGGTTGCAGATATGATTTTTCTCTCTCTTGCTTTTCTTTTTTTTTTTTTTTTCTTCTTTCTCCTTCCTCTTATGTTTGCTCTTTATAGGAGAGATTTTTCAAGATAGGAGCTCTTTGCCCTCTTTCACATAACAAATAAGTAACTGTGTGCCAGGGTGGATCTCTCTAATGACTGTATGCCTTTAAAATTAAATTTTAAGTGGTCAGCATAAAAGAAAATGTGATCTGTGTACAGCGTTTTGGGTTTTTTAAAAATATATATATACATGTGTATTTGTCTGTACTCTTATTTAGCTTTAAAAAGATGAGAAATGAAAACAGTCCAGAAACACAAAGAAGTAAAACAAGCACTCCTTGGGAGGAAAATGGCCCACAAAGGTAAGGGAAGACTTGATGTCTTAGGTATTGTGCAATAATAAATATCATACCACAGCAGAAGGTTGAAGGTTATTAATATAATATATTAATGTGTTATTTGATTCACAATATATGTGTATTGCATGTAAGCAGATAGGTGCTTTCATGGATAAATAAACAGTTAAAAATTAAGAAAGTATGTGTAAGAGGAGGTAGCCAGTGACTGAATGTCAGCAGCGGCTTTTTACAGAAATCTGTTCACAGACCTCTGATATTTAGAATATTTCTCAAAGAATTTGAAAAAGGGGTAATAAAGTTTGGTGATGATACAAAGTTGTTTAGGATGGTGAGAAATTTGTCTGTGAAGAGTGGCAGAAAGACTCCTAATGTTACTGATGGTTAGATTCTGTTGAGTTGAAAAACGTAAAGAGAGGTACAGAAAGACAAAAAAAAATCCCCTAGATTTCTGGTTAATATGAAGTGCTATGAAATTATGATGGATAACAAAGAAAACATCAGCTGTGGAGCAGTCAGAAAAACAGGTAGCAATTATTAGTAAAGCAAGAGGACAGAATTATGCCATTATATAAATTGGTGGATCACATTTTGGAAGCAGTTCTGATGTTCTTATCTCAGGAAAAGGAATGGGCTTTGAGAGGAGCAGCAAAGGTGATCAAAAATATGAAAGGCTCTGCAGTAAATCTGTATAAGGAGCAAGGGTAGAGGCAGAAAGGAATCTTCCTTCAGAATGTAAAAGAGGGGATTTCAGGGGATGACATATGGAAAATCAAGAATCATACTGAGAAAAGAGGAAACGACCAGGACTCTCTTTTTCCAGTAACAGAACTAAGGATCTTCAGGTGAAGCTATTGCAAGTGGTTGAAAAGGCAGTCAGTAGTGACTCACCATGAGTGGGAGACCTGTGGTCCTCCTTTGCAAGGAGGTGAATTCCTGGGGGAAGCTGGGTGAGTCATGGAAGAAAAATCCTGAAAGGCTTGTGAAGACAGAGGTGCAGCAGCCGGCTCAGGAAGTCCCCTGGACTGGGAATGGTGTGGGACTCAGGGAGCACTGGGGAGCTGCCTTCAGGGTTTTGCTTCCTGTAGCTGGTTGTTAACAGCTGCTGTTGGAAACAGGCTACTGAACCAGACAGCATGTAGAGTGTAATCCAGAATGGTGCTGTCTTTCTGTGACAATTCATATCTATACCTGATGTGTCATTTGGGGTACCCTGATGATTTACCCCTTGTGCTCCTTCTGTAAACAGCAGTAGTTTCTAGAGCAGGAACAAAGCAGTGAGCAAATATTCTTTTGCTACACTCCTTTCTTTGGTTATATTTAGAAAAGTGGTGTCATCTTGTCACTTTATGTCTCCGGTGTTTCAGTTGCTCTCAGGACAGCAAGAGGTTTGATCTTGCAGAAGCCAAACAATGGTAGGATTGAGTGTCTGCAAAACTATTAATTCTAAAGCACTATGCAGGTTTTGACACATAAGCAGGCTGGATGTTGCACAGAGGCTTTTAATAATTCTCATTGAGATGAGCTGTGGGAACTTTTCACCTGTGCAGAACAGAGCTGTAATCAGCTGTGTGCAGAAGTAGATGAAGAAGAATGGATTCAATTGAATGGCCAGAGGCTTTTAGGAAAGTGGAAAGAAAGCTGGAGCTTAGGACACCTCCATACCATTGGCAGAGGTTTGTGTGGATGAACAGAAGAGAAATGGAGATAGAATTGTTTCATGTTCCCAAGCGTCAGCTCTGTGATGAAGACAAATGTCATGACAAAACATGGGAAGTGTTCATACTTGTTACATCCATGGAAAACAGGAAGAATACCTAGCTCTGGGTTGGGTACGCTATACTAAAGCACAGAAATTTTATTACGGTAAAATAATATTAATAAGCTAAAATCTAAACTTTGTAATCTTAGAGTTGCTGACCTGGCAATGATAAGGGGTCTCTCTCTCCTACATTTCAAGGTTCAGTGTGAAAAATTTATTGCTAGAAAGCAGTGCTATCTGCATTTACATAGAGCACCCACTAACACCCAGAAAAGCGCACACAGCCGAATGCTCACCTGTACTTGAGTGTGTGTGTGTGCGTGCGCTCATGGATCTGTTCATTTTTGTGAGCTGAATCTCAGCTGGCCTAACCGCCCTGGAAATTTTAAAGCTGACTCTTTGCTCTTCCTTTTCAACCTTAGTGGACTGTATAATTCTGCCAGTGACCGCAATAAATCACCAAAGTTTCCTTACTCTCGCCGAAGGAACCCATCTGGCGGCAGTGAGAATGAGTCTGGGCAGCCAGTTAGGAGGAGGTAAGAGCCTCAGGATTAACTACTGTCAGCTTTTCTGTGTAGAAACTGGAGGTTCTGCATGCTCAGTGCTCAGCTCGTTGAGGCACAGCTGGGTCCTGGGAAAGGGGCTATTCCAGGGGCCAGTAAAAAAAACCCACCTGCTATTAAAAAAAAACCACCTGAGCAAGAACACTGCAGCTGTTTTTGGAAAGGAAGCTTTGGTCAGGTCGTTTGCTTGCGTGCTGTTGTGGGAAAATGATGTTAAAAATGTGAAAAGCTGCATTATTGGCATGGGCAAGATTCTGTTAGTTTCTGGAGCTCTTTTTGCCTGGTGAGTGAAAGCACTGATGGATTTGCTTGCTTGCTTTGAGCTTCCAAAGCAGTGTTATAAGTACATGTCCTTATTTTAGCTGCCCCAAGGATTACACAAATGAGCCATAAAGCTGTCTTCAATGGTCCCATATATGAACCACTTTGCATTAGAGAGGACACCAGCAAAAATACAACTAGTGGCAATTTCAATTGGTACAAGCTGAATTGAATGGCTTAGAGGAGTAAAACACAATGGGTGGAGATTCTGTGCTGTGTGTCCTTGAGCACGTCCAAAAAGCAAATTACAGGGACAATTCTGAAGCAATAGAGTATTGAGAAGATTGTGTTTTACCTGGGATGATTTGTCCTGCTGAGAAGCTGTTTTCATCACTGGGGCATCCTGCCTGGTGCTGTGATCTGTTATAAAGTATAAACAAACACAGATACTGTGCCATATTCATTGCAGTCTTCTAGAACTGCCTCAGGAGCCAGCACCTGAGAGTTACATCTCTTTCTGACAGCCCTGAAATGAGTACCTGTTTGGCCTTCAAAGCCAGAGTTGGCAAAGGGGTCTCTGACAATGCAGCTATATTGATGAGGAAATCCAATTTCATGTGGAGCTTTTATCCTTGTCAGGTTTCTGAACTGTTTCAGGCCTTTTATCTGCCATTAGCTGTCTGGGAGAGAAGAAACTCACCCATAGTGCATGCTTAGTGACCTCAAATAAATCAGTGTAACTCTCAGGCAATGGAGTTATGTTTATTTGCTCTGTTGGATAGAGCCCTCGTAGGTGCTAACAGCAATGTGCTTCTTGAATGGTTTTTGTCATGTTTTAACCTCAGCCAAATCCCCTCACTCACTCCCCTGCCAGGAGGGAGAGAATCAGAAGGGTAGGAGAGAGAAACTTTGTGAGTTGAGAAACGCAGCAAAAGCCATGCACCCAAGCAAAGCAAACCAAGGAATGAATTCCCTGATTCCCGTTGTTGAACAGATGTTCAGCCATTTCCAGCAGAGCACAGCCCATCGCACTAAGGGTGACTTGGGAGGACAAACACCATCAGTCCAAACATCCCCTCCTTCCTCCTCCTTCCCCCACTTTATACACTGAGCCTGATGCCACAAGGTCTGGAATATCCCTTTGGTCAGTTTGGGTCACCTGTCCTGGCTGTGTCCCCTCCCAGCGACCCACACACCCCCAGCCTCCTCCCCAGGGTGACCTTGGTTCTGTGCAGTCCCTGCTCAGCCATAACAAAAACATTTCTATATTATCAAGCCTGTGTTCAGCACAACCCCAAACCACAGCCCCGTGCCTGCCGCTGTGAAGAAAACTACTCTTTTGTTTTTACAAAGTCAAAAGAGCCCTTCTGACAACTAAGCTATCAATGCACCAGAAAACCTGTGCTGATTTTGTCTGCAGTGGAGTTAGAGACATGCAATGCAAAAATCTCTCATATCAAGAAAAGTGTTTGTGCACTGTGCAGCAGGAAATTGTCTTATCATCTGGGACTTGCGTTGGGCTGATCTATTGGACAGTCATGCCAATAGCAAGTTTTCTCTTGAGCTACCACATGAACAAAATGTTTTTAAAGTCTTATCTCATATGTGAGACTGTGAAGACTGACAATAGTAGGTAGACTTTAACTTAATTATGCCTTCCTGAGTCTTGGTTTTATTCATGCACTTTCCTTTTCCAACTGTTAATAACAATAGCTGTGCTGTTTATGCACCCTTTTCTGGAGTTAAGAGGAAACCACCACGCTCTGCTGTGCTGGAAACAGTAGGAAACTCTAAAGGGCAGCATGCTCTGCTTAATTTTGCAAGTCAAGGGTTTGCAATGAGACGTTGAATGGAATCATGCCTTCAAAGCTTATTGTAAAGGTGTCCTGAAGGGTTAAAAACAAGCGCATACCCTATTTTCTCTGCCTGACATCATACTGGGGAAAAAAAATCCATCAAAAAACTAAAACACTTTGGGTTTTTTATGGGTAGTTCTGTGTATTTGTATTAAGTAACTCTATGACACTTCATTAAAACTTCCTTAATGTCACAGGAAAAATCAAAACAGTGGTGAAGATTCAGATTTAAAGCAAAGGAGAAGGTAAATATGTGGTCTATAGCAGCTGTGAAATGATACTGAAGGTACTGGTCATATTTTTGTTCACTGCATTCCCTTCTTTCCTTCCTTCTCCCTCATCTTCCTAAATGTCTAAAAGGTTTGCTGTGTTATGACCTTTTTATTTTTTATTTCTTATCTTTTGCTAAAATGCTCTGTGGCATAGCCTCATCACAGCAAAGTCTTGCAGTACATTGTTACTACCCCGTGCCAGAAGCAGCTTGTGAAAGTTTCCTAAGGGCTTATTTGCAACCTGAAAGTCAGTTTCAGAACCTCTAGCTTTTGGATTTTGAATCTGCAGATTTGTTTTTACTTCTCCAGCCTCCCTACCCACTTTCAATTAATCTGTTTTGCAAACAAGTGTGCTATCATCTGAGATGAATTGTCCTGCCAGAGGTGAGTGCAAAGACACATGTAACTCCTGATGGTCCTCTTGCTGTCTTGTACATTTTTTGTTGATTTTGTCTCAAGCTTCTCCTCCCTGCCCCCATCTCCCATTTCAGACTCGACTAGTTATCACGTTTCAAATAAAATGCAGGTGTGAATTTGGGTGTGACCTTCAACAGCTTCAGCTTTTGACAGATTTCTGCCACATCTGCTTGTCATGACTCTGTTTAGTGCTCCTGCTTGCACTGCTGGAAGAAGGAGACAGTGGAGTGCATTTCAATGTCAGAGGCTCCTGGAGCTTGTGAAGGGAAGGAGGCACTCCCAGGATCTGAATCACTGCAGCAGCAGCACGGCAAAGGGGCTCTGGCAGAGATACAAACATCTCGGCACAATCACAGGAAGCCAGAGAAAGTGCTCACGTACTTTGTACTTACTATGAGATAACAGAATGTTTTTTTGAAGGATGTTAACATTACAAGCTGCTAGTAGTAGTCCTGTGATAGATGTCCAGCACACAAAACTGGGAACATTTAGTTAAACATCTCAGGTGGAAAGCCTCAGAGCTCAGAAGAGACCTCTTACCACACGTTTGTTATTGTACATTGCAAAAGACCTTCTCCACTTCCTCACAATTTGGCTGCTCTCCTCTCATTTTAACCAGAAGAAGATGTGCCAGAATGTGAGCTTTCCTCAGCCTTCCAAGCCCCCTCCTAGGCAGTATTTGTTGTGTCTCTTGTAAAACTGACTATGACTTTCCGGTTCCTTATGCCAGAGTATATAGGTATTCTACCTGCAAAATATCAAATATATTGCATGACAAAGAAAACAGGGGAATAAAGGACAAAAGGTACCTTAAAATTGTCAGAGATAGGGATGATCTCATGTGTTCTTGCACCTGATTTAGGAAACTATATTTTTTTTCCTACCCATTTTTGATATTTTATTTGTTTTAATAAAAGATGAGAGTTAATATTCAGTGAAAGATAACATTCTGACAACAAGCATGAGCAGCTGCCACTGAGCTGACAGCTCAGGAGCCCTTCTGTGTCCCCACAAATGCTTTCCTGACAAGGAACACAAGGTAATTCAATGGGCAATATCCAAAAGGTGAATCAGATTTCCATTCCTGAAAAGTTAGAGAAAGGCTTATATTGAGTTTGATCAATTTGGATGTTTTATCTTGTAGTTTGGCTGCCACGCTGTGATTTTTGGCTGTTTTGGTACCTTATGACATAAATTACTTAAATCACATTAAGAAACTACTTGTCATACTGAAAAATGTAGAAGAGTCATGCCTAATGACCTGGAAGTGTGAAAGAACAGTGTTGCTCAAATGACTTAATTGATGCTGATGTTAGTGGTGTATTTATTAAACACCTGATAAAACAGGGCTGGGGAAAGGTATCCTTTTGGCTGTGTAAGGTCTCTTGCAATTCTAGGGCATTTTTATTGCTCTTCACTCTTCCATTGAGCTTGAATGACTCTTTCTGACATCATCTTTTACTCTTCCTGCTTCCTTTGGGGGTTTCAATTTTCTGTATTAGCACATAAATTTTTTATTCCCACTTTGAGCTTCACCCAGAAAAGTGTATTTTTAGCTGGCAGCATGGATAACCTGGCTTTAAATTATGAACATGAAGTTTGGGGGTGGCAATGTCACTGAAACTGTGGGAAAAACAAAAAAACCCTCCAACAACATTTTTAGTATTAGAGAATCAAGGCATTACTTTATTCTGGGTAGGATGTTATTCTGACCAGGATGTCAACAGAACAACAGAAATAATTTCATCCTCACGTAGCCTCAGCGTGCAGAGGAAATAATTCCATGATACATATATTTTACCAGATTTTCACTAACTTTACACAGTCAAAACCCATGGAGATTCGTTGGCTCAATGTTCATTGGTTCCAAGTTATGCAGTTCTCAGTATTTGGTTTTCTATTGGATATGAATTTGCTTGCCTCCAATGCTAATTTTGTCCTCGTTCCTGTCCTTCCTTTCCCAGACCATGTGTCTCTGACCATGCCAGGGTTGATGTTTAGAGTTGAGGGTCATTAATGGTCATTGATGGTCGTTATCTTTTGTGTTTCTTCTGTGCTACTCCCAGTCTGTTAAGATGTTAAGTTCATCAGGCCTTGCCTAGTGGAATAATGCCCCGAAAAAACTTCAATTCCCTTCCCCCAGGGCAAAGGTGAACAAACCTGACTGAAGCTATAAAATAAAAAATATTTTAACTTGGTATCTTTTCCAACAGGGATTTTTCCTTCTCTGGGGGAAATTTCTCTTTGCCAAATTTATTCCCTTCAGGCAAGCTGGGTTAAACTGATTTTCCTAGACTTTATCTGTCCTATTATTCTTTTTTTTTTTAATGGGAGCTATTTGAGCTAATTATTTATTAATTTAGAGGCGAGGGAAGAACAGACTCCATAGACCAGGCTCAGCAATTGATTGGAGGCAACTATAATTCACTGGTATTATGGAGAATTTCACGAAGCTCTCAGATGTGTCAGAATGACATCTGTAACAGTGTCCTGGCTATTTAGTCCTAGTCCTCCAGAAAGCAGAGTGCTGTGTGCCTGAGCAGATAGAACAGCTCCATGCTGCATCTGTGCTGTTGCCTGGGATCAATCTTCTCTCATCCTGTTGGGCTCTTCTTCCTAAACCATTAGAACATGCATTGACCAGGTGCTTGTCAGGAACTTCCTATCTTGTCATTAAATGTTTCCCCTTACTTGCTACTCACACCTAAGGAACTGCTTTCTCTCCTTGGCTTGTTTGAGGTGCAGTGTAACAAATCTGTCCTCTTACAAATGCCAACTATCAAAGAGTGAAAGAAAAGCCAGGAGGCATAAGAAGATATGTATCTCTACCAGCATCATCAGGAGTTATCCCCTTATAGCTCCGATTTCATGGCCAGAGACCTCAGAAGAAAGATTCTGTTTTCCATTGAAGCGAAACCATCACCGATTCCAACTCAGACAGCCTAAATCCTTGTAGGCCAGCTCCTGTTAACATCAGTCAGCTTTTCTCATTAATCAGCTGGGCTGTCAGTATAGCAGAGAAACACGTCTGTCTTTGGAATCACAGAAATGTTCAGGGTGGGAAGGGCCTTTTTCAGATCGTCAAATCCAACCATTCCCAAGCCGTCCTCACACTAAAGAACAAATAGTCCAAACCAGACTGTGATGAGAGTGCCAGTTTTAGCCAGTGGTAGAGTGGCAGAGTCCAGGATTCTAGAACCAAAGCCCTGACATCTGGTCTGTGTGCTCCAAAATGCAGTCACAGATTTAAGGGTCTCAGGTAATAGAGAGGAGTTTGCCTGCAGGTAGTGCAGCCTTCTTTTTTCCATAAAGAGCAGTAGAATCCTAGTGCTACTGGTGTTTCTTCCATGCTGCCTAACATTCCCTTCAGACAAGCTGGGTTGAACTGATTTTTTTAGGCACTAGCTCTCCTGTTCTTCTAACACATTTTTGTTTGAGTGGGAGACATTTGAACTAATGATTTTCTAATTTAGCATAGAGAGGAGAACAGACTCCATAGACTGAGGACTAAAGAATTTACACAGTTGAGGAGAATAGATTATATAGACCTATGAGCATTTTGTTTTGCCTGCAAACCCAGAATTCTGAGTCATTTCTGCTGGGTGTACCAGAATCTGCAAGAAGAAGAGAGCCATACAGATTAGAGATGAAACATTTCACACCTCCAAGAAACAAATTGATGTGGCATTCACAAAAAGAATGCTGAACAATAAAGTAATACAAATTTTAAAAAATAAATGAAACAGTGAAATTATTCAAAATGAAAACAGCACTCACCTGATACTACAGTCTGGGTGCACTACTTTTGGAGCAGTTCTTCCTAATCAATTAATAATAAAAAGATAATATGACTTGCAGGTGTAGACAAGCACTCCAGAGTCTTTTAATTCTGGTTTTCTGAGTAATGACTTTACAGTGTTGTTCTTTCCTTGTTTAGCACTGCAATGATTTTGGTGTTAGTAGATAAATTCATCCTGAGATGTTGCTTTTCTCTTCTCCAGGTCACGGTCCCGTTGTAACACCAGCAGTGGCAGTGAATCCGAAAATTCCAACAGAGAGCATCGGAAGAAGAGAAACAGGTGACAATATATTCAATATTTTAGACAGTAATGCATGAAGAATTTCATGTCTTTAGGAAGACATGAAACAGACAAATGGAGATGGACTTTTCTCAGATAAACCTAGTAAAAAGGGATCTAACATATTTTATGTGTATAGAGTCCTCCTGAGGCAGCTGAAGACCATTTTCTGAATAAGAAGAGTGATAATTGCCAGAATACATCATTGTAGTTGTATTACACTTACAGAAGACTTGTGGTATAAATGCAAATAAAGTGGATAATATCTTGATAATTATATTCTTAGCATATACTTTTACCTCATAAATTCAAGTGCAGATTTTTTCAAGCAGAAAATAAGCTGTTGAGAAGTAAAACTACTTTTAGTGGCTATGAATCTCAGTGTTGTTTTTTAAATTCATGTATTTAATTGTATAAAGATTTTGTTTTCCAAAATGTCAGGTGTGGGCCCAAACCCAAAATGTGCACAGCATCAAGTTTTAATAGGACAGCAACAGTTCATATCAAGTGATGCTAACAAGTCCTGTATTATATATTCTATTTTTCTTGTTGCTGGTATAAAAAAGATGATGTAACTACTGATTTCCTATAAATTCCCTTCAAAGCTGTGTATTTTATGTTGCACTGGAGATCCCAGCATCCTGGAGGTATTTCTGAAAATACACTTTTAAAAAGCATATAGAATTTCCTCATATTGCATAAACACAGTGCAAGAGAAATGTAACTAGACAAAAGAGGAACTGTTTTAAGGCAAAGTTTCTAAGTTACTGTCTGCATGAGCTGCCATCATTTCTTCATGTCTTATATTCAGTGATAAATGATTTCCAGATCTCTGGAAGGTCTGAGAAATAATTGCATGCTAGATAGTGCAGCAGAAGTATGCAGTATAATTACATTTTCAGCATGACTTGCAGTAGTTAAGGAAATGTTAAAAACCATTGTGAGACTCACATGGGATGGCATAAAGCACATCTGAGACATGAGATTTCTTTGAAGCTTACCTAAATTAGGGCTCAGTCTTGTAGGGTACTTTGCTAACAATAATCTAGTGTGCCTGGAAGGTTTGTCTTCCAGCTGAAGTTTAAATGACACGCTGAGTGTAGTTTCAGTGATCAGCAGTAAATGGTATTTTGTATCCCTTTCTCCCAGAACATTCTTGCCAGGTTTTTTTCCTCTTGTGAAACTCCTTCTGCAGGGAGCTCCACAAGCAAGTGAAAGAAATTAGAGACTGACCACAAGAATGTTTTTAAGAACTCCTGGCAATATAAAGACTGAATTGTAAGAAGGATTAAGTACTGCTTATAATTTTTTGAAGAATGAAAAGGCTTTTACCCACACTTCCTCGCTTAATGGAAAAAAGAATTAAAATAAAAAGAAAAAAAAGATCAATTTTTTTTGCTTGTTTCTAACTTTTTTATGTTTTCAGAAATGGAAGATACAACAAAAATGTTGATGTTTGAGCATCTGTTGTTCTTAGGTGATCAGTTGAAATCTGACCAGAAAAAAGATCATTATCAGTGTTAGATTAAACAAGTACTAAATGAGCTGGAAGTCTAAGACTTGCTCCTTGTGAGCAGGTGCAGGAAAACAACCAGTCCTAATGAATTTCTGCATTTTGTTAGCAGCCATAGCAGGAACATACCAAGCTGGAAGGTCAGAGGCTCTGAGCAGCTTTCCTGTTTTCAGAGATGAACCAGCACTAGCAGGGTTAAACAGGACATTATAATGAGGCTTGCAAGTGCTGTTACCCAAATTTCTGCTGTTGCATAGACTAGTACAATTTATTTCTCAGTATACTAATCAAGTCCCTGACACAACCAGAAACAAAAGTGGTTTATTCTATTGAAAGAAAAAGAGTGAATATTCACATTAACCAAAGTAGTCTGCTTCTGGTCACATTAGAGTAGAATATGTTGTTCACATGACAAGAGATAACTTTGAACTATTTGCCAGAAGAAAACAAATTATCAGAGAAAACCAGAAACATAGATGAGACCTTCTGAAGGTAGAAAACTAGAAAAATCTTGGGGAAGATCTTTTTACGTGATCTCAATCTTTGAGGTTTCACTCCATTATAAAGATGTTTTCTCCTAGGCGGATGTTCATATGAAAGTAAAGAAGAACCTGTGATGAGCATATTTCAATCACAGAAGAAATGCATTTGCATTTTCAATCCCGTGGTCAAAATTTATTGTGCAGATAAAAATAGATTAAAGGAGCAGGCAGTGCATGCTGAAGCATACTTTCCTTCCTGGCTACACTTAGAAGATACATCTGATCAGAATCAGAGGGTGACTGAATGGTTGAGGCTGGCAGGGCCCTCTGGCTGTCATCTGGTCCAACCACTGCTCCAGCAGGGCCACCAAGAGCTGGTAGTCCAGGATCACTCCCACGTGGTTTTTCAGTATCTCCAAGGATGGAGATGCCACCACCTCTCTGGGCAGCCTGTGCCAGTGAAAAGTTTGAAAGGAAAACTGTAATGGGCTTTCAGGGCAAGGGCAACAGTTTTTATTCAAAAATGTCTTTAAATAGAAAATTAGGATTTGAGCTAAATTTATTTCAGCATTTTTTTGTCATTTCTGTCACCAAAACCCTAAAAAATTTGTCCCAGACTTATTACAATTTTAACATTGCATTCAAAGAATGTATTTAATGTAGAGACTGTGGTACCTTGGTCATCTTTTATCTTGTTAAATGTGAGCATAGTACCTTTCTTTGCAACTGGAAAATGCATGTTCTCCATGTCTCCATCTAGTAGAGTTCTGCTGTGGTGCAACAGCACTTTGAGTTTGTCAACATGACTTGTTTTAACAGCTGCAATGCTAACTTTATATATTTAAATTTTCAGTATTTTTGTGCAAGTGACTGCTGTGTGTGGGAGGCAGTTGGTGGGGTCTATACCATATGGGATGATTGCTGTTTGCACAAATTGGATTATTTGGGATGAAAATCACAACTCATTACTTGTTGCTGTGTGAGTCTTTCTACTAAATCCTTAGATAGAAGTTTATGTTAATACCTGTCAGCAGATTACAGATTTAAAAAGATTTGCTTAGAAATCAAAACCTGAGGTTGCAGTCTTCTCCAGATGCTTCATACCATTTGGTAGAGTTGTGTCTGTTTATAGTAGTTGGGGATTGAACTCAAAATTCATTATGCATGTGAGAGAAGATCTGATTAAAGGAAAAGCAGAAGCCTGTGTAGCTGGTTTAGCCTGATACAATTCAAAACTCAAAGAGAAAAGTACATCTGAAGTGAAGAGCAACAACAACATACTTTGCATTGCCTACATCTCCAGTGTAATCCCTTAATCTTTGCTGGCCTCTTTGTTTGTTGTACCTGTCAGTCTTCCCCCCTGGTTTCTCCAGTATCCTAGCCATACCATCTGATCAGACAATCCACACTTGGGAGATATTTTCCAGGGATGTTTTGAAATCCCTGCTGAATTTTAAATTCACTGCTGTGACCAAGCATATCCACTTGCTCCACCACCTTAGCCCTTCATCCCAGCAGTCATATGGGCAACCTCAAAACGGTGGGAAGCATCTGCCTGGAGGGCTGTGGCATTGTGGAATTACTGCAGCCTGCTAACAAATGTGCTGAGTTGGCAGGATTTTGATATTTGGCTCAATCTGTAATGCATTCCATCAATGAATTAATGGATTTTAAACAAACCAACTTAAAAAAAAAGAAGGAATAAAAGGCATAGCATGTCATTTAGATCCACACAAGCCATGACAGGGACCAAACCCTCAGGGGATGGTGCAGAAGGAGTGCCATGGAGATCTGCATGCATCCTGAGCTGTGTTGCAGGTTAGGATGAAAGGATGATTCTTCTGAGCGGGGACTCACTGAATGGATTTTTCCCTGGATCCTAGGAAGGTGCATGCTGCAGTAAAGTGCTTCTGAAAGCTGTGGTACAAAAACCTTGTAGCATGATGTGGGTCTCCCACTTGGCGCAGATGAAGGAGAGTGGAATATGTAAACAGGGAAAAAATTCCAGATGTTCGGCCTGAACTGGGAAGAAGAATGCAAGTTGTGGGTCTGTCCTTAAAGGTGTGGATTGTTACATTTTTGGCTCATGCTGTTTCTAAATAATAAACCAGCACGTTTTCTTTTATATAGTTCTTACACTAACGCAGTTTGGGAGTATTAGTTAAAATTTAGCAAGATGAAAGGTAAAGTACAGCATTGCAGGAGCTGGATTTTTTGGGGGGTGGAGGTGGAAATACCCCATTGCTTCTCAGAGCATCCTGCCCTGAGAGCCCTCAAACTAAACTCTTGGTACCTGTTTTGCAGATTGCGGCAGGAGAATGATATGGTTGACTCGGCTCCTCAGTGGGAAGCTGTGCTTCGGCGGCAAAAGGGGAAAACCCAGGCAGATCCAAACTACCGGCGATCCAGGCACAGATCTCGATCGTACGTAACCCTTGCACCCTTTGATGTGGAAATTAAGGCTGTTGAATCGTGTTAAGGAACAGGAGGAATATCTCCAGTGTGGCGGTGGCCCTCAGCTGTTGAGGAGCAGAGATTTTCGCCTGGCACACTCCCACATTAGCAGATAGTCTTTGTGGTCAAATTGCCTTTCTTTAGCAATTTGAATTTTAGGGCACAAATCACGAAGAGAGGGCTTTGAAACAAAACTTCTGAGGAACGCTGTCCATCACCTGGGAAGAAGTCCAGGATGGTTCTGTGGCTGAATGAACGTTAGTTCTATAATGAGTACAGTGATTCCTCTTTTCTGGGCAGCACGTCTGTGGAGGCATTGAGATTTTACTTGATAGCTGCAAACATTTTAATGGAATACATGCACACCTGTTTAATCATATAATATCTGCAGTGGTGTTCCGGATGAAAGCAGCTGCTCATGTTTCCATGTCAAATTATCCCTGACAAGTAGCAGTCAGTGATATATTGCATCCCAGTGTCAGGATTTCCATGATGGAGCCATACTGCCAGGCGCTGCTCTTCCTGCTTACAGCCTGTTCTGACATGGTGAAGTTATCAGCTTTTGAAATTCATTTTCTCAAGCTAATGAAAATGTTGGTTTCCTTTAATTTATATTTTTCTTCTAAAACGGCCTGGTTTTGGGGCATAGACACATTGTTTGGTATCACTGAAATCATAGTCAGCATTGAAGTTTCCAGCATTAAAATCCACTTGAGTTCTATCTTCAGTTGTCTATGTTGCTAGAACTCTTTGCTGTCTCCAGTTTTACAGTGCAGAGTTTTATTTCTTTATGAGGAGCAGAATTTACCTTTAAAAATTCAGATATTGGAATTTCTTCTTTAACAGGCTTTGTACAGACTTGTTCACTTACAGCTGTGCAAAAGTCTTGTGTTATTAGGTGTAATTATACAATGATATATTACTAAACTTCAGGAATATTAAAGCTTTCTTGTATGGAATCCACCAAATACAGTTCATTACATTTTATTTTGGTTTGTTTTATTATATACAGAAAGTGCTGTAAACTAGGAAATGTACTCAGTTAATAATGGTTACATTAAATTTGTAGCCAACTTTTCTTTTTTATCCACAGGCCAGGTAAATCTCATTGTTTGGACTGCACGGGTTCCCTCTTGTGGTTAACTTAACTTATGAAATGGCTTTGATTTTCCAGCACAATGACATTTTGAGTTACATTTCATTTAAACTACTTTTAACAAAACCACATAGATGTTAAGCATCTAACTTAGAAAGAAAAGGTCCTAGAGGAAGCAAAGAAATTAGGAAGTCCTGAAGATTTTGGAAGGGGTCTCATTTCCTTTTGCTGTTCTTTTAGTTATTCATGAGTTTCTCTTTTTTATCATACTCTCTAGGTTAAAAAAAAAACCACAAAAACAAACAAACCCACAACGAAATAAGCCCAAACTAATTTTTGAAAATAAATTTGTAAAAGGCATTTTACTGTTAACATGTAGAACATTATAAGAGAATGTATTTCATTTAGTTTGGCTCAGCTGTTTGTTTACTTGACTGGATACACTTCAGAAGAAAAGGAAACATAATTCCATAGGTTATGGTTGTTTTGGTTTTAAATGTTGTCAAATGGTCATTTCAACTTGCCCATTCAAAAATTGATACAAACCCTTAAATTTAGTAGAACGGGTAATTCTTTCTCAGTAAGTCCATTATTGCATTTGTAAACAGAGCTTCCCTTTGGATATGTGAAGTAGTGTCTGAAATGTTTGCTACTGTGCCTGGCATAGTGCATTTCATTTGCTTGATAATGAGTAATATTAATCATTTCTGGTGGCAAGGTGGTGTCTCCTTGGTCTTGGGAATAAAAGTATTTGACAGGAATTTGACCTTTCTTTCTCCTCAAGGAATAAGCAAATGCAGAGAGCTCCCAATTCTAGTTCCACAGGGTTTATTTTCAAGAGTTCATGTAAAACATCTGTGTAGCCAAAGGGCTTTTTCTAATTAAGAAGAATGGCCATAAAATTCCATGGCTATTTAAATTTACCATTTGTGACTCAAACTGAAATATTAATAAGGGTGCAGATGCAGGCACAAAAAATAATGTAGACCTTATTAATGTGTAGAGCTGTTCCAGCTTGTGCAAACGAAATAAAAAATAAACAAAAAACCCCCACGAGATTCATCACTTACTGGGAAGTCCCATTAGGTTTCTTGTGCATTATAGAAACTGATTAGCATGCAAATTGTCTAGAAGGTATTGATTCAGATACTGAGATAGGACAATCTGAGTCCTATATATAAAACCAGTGAGTTAAAAAAAAAAAAAAATCACAGTAAAAAGATGAAAACAAAGTAAAAGAGGGATTGTGATCTGACTTTAAAGACTTAACAGAAGAATTGCTTTGCTGTGGGCTCTTAAGAGCCATACAAACACGAATGTCCTATGCAGTATATGCAATACCTACGTTTCATCTTACATTTCACTTTTCTTTTTGTAAGCTTTCTGTCGTTTTACTTTCAAAGGATTCGGAGCAGACCTTTGGAAAGAAAATGCCTTAATTAAGTTACTTTATCTGCATCATATTTCTTTATATTCTTTGGTGGGGAGCTAACCTGAATAAATGCTGTAAGGTTATCCCAGTATGGTAACACTTCTTAAACAGATGGAAAATAACTAGTTGCAGGATGTGAAGTCTAAGAGAAGTTTGGTCTGAGGAATCATTGTATTTAGCCCTTTTTTCTTTCTTTTCCCCATGATATGCCATAATTCTAAATTGGTATTGTGCAGCAAAGTCTTTATTATTAGTGTAACTGCAGAGATGGAAAGAAGGAAAATGGCAGAGATCACAGAGCAAAATACCTGGAGCTGGTCACAGAAAGCAGGAAGCACGGTTCCTAGAGAGTGGAGAAATGAAGATGTCTTCCTATGTAACCACTCTCTTTCCATGCTGCCCCATAAATTAATATTTCTTGCTGTCGGTGAGGCTTCACACGATGCTTTGTGATACTTGAGACTTAAGGCCAGGTCCTGAACTGCTGTATTTCCATGAATAAGTAAAAGCCATGAGCTGATCAAATGGGTCAGTGGTGTGCACAATACCCTGCTTTGTGCGGGTAATGGGTTAGGGAGCAACCTTGGGGCTTTGCTTCCTCGGGCAAACTAGGGCTTGTAAGCATGACAAAGCCTCCGTGGAGAAGCTGGCATGTTCCAGGGAGCTTTCACATTCCCTGCTGTCTGATTATTCAGCCTCAGAAGAGGATGCCTATCTTTCCACCCCCAGGGTGATCGCAGGGTTTGCAGCTGCTATTTTGTGAGCAGGAAGCTACATGGGGGCAGAAATCAGTTCAAAACTGACGGGTGAAAAAGGCTATTAAATGCCACTGAATTTACTGCATCAGGGAGTTAGAAGCAGCATGGACAGATACAATAAAGAGAAGTAAATGCAAGAAGGGTGAAGGAGTACTAGGAGCATTGTACTTAGCCCTTTTTTCTTTTTTTTTTTTTTAGCATGATGCCATACTGCTAAATTCTATTGTACAGCAAAGTCTTTATTATTAGTGTGATTGCAGGGATGGAAAGAGGGGAAAACTACAGAGATCACAGAGCAAAATACCTGGAGCTGGTCACAGAAAGCAGGAGGCACAGGCAGAAGTGAAAATCAGAGAAAACTTAATGCATTATAATAAACAGAAACACAAAAATCTTTAAAAAGCTCTGAACACAGAGAACAAATAGACTGTAAACCACCCATGTTGTAGCTGTAGCTATCACAAGAACCTGAGGAGCTGGAATGGACAGCAGTTTGTCAAGGATGGGAATCATCCTGCCTGGAAAGTCTTGGAGCCTGAGGTGGTTATGGATTAATTAATCTTAGCCCTACTAGGGAAACACAAATGCTAGATTGTTTTTCACCATTTGATCCTTCTCTGGTGTTTATAAACCAGTCAAGTAGTATCACCTAGTACTTCTGCTCCTATAAAATCTAAAAATTACCCCAAAACATCACCATTCCAAAATATTCTGACTTTACATCAGCTGTATAGTGTTTTCTGCAATATAGATGTCTCTGAACATTATTTCTAGGCTGAAGTCTGGAAATAAGCCAAACATGGTAAAAATGCAGATCTCTGCTGTCCTCCTTGATCTGCATCTAAATTTGGATAATATCCCTCCTAAAGCATCTTTGAATATGTTGGGCCTTTTTGCCCAAGAGAAAAAAAGATCAGGCAGTATGACCTGATGGTGTAAGACTTAGTATTTGAGAAACTTTGGGCGTGTTTGTGTGCTGTATGTGTCTAAAAGTTGCATTCCTCACATCTTGGTTAGTGTGGAACACTCTAGCTGTTGACACTGGGCTTATATAATGACAAGGAAAAGAGTTACCTGATCTCTCCATGCAAATGTAGTCCTTGCCACTGTCTAAAATCTTTACTTAATCTATTACTCTCAGTGGGTTTGGGTGAATTCCAGGTGCAGCTTAAACAACAGTGGTGGTTTTGCACTTACCTTGCAATAGAGAAGGAAAAGAAAAGTAAAAATAAAGGGGCTCTAGTTAGAAGCATCTATTCTGTGATTTAGTAGAAAATGTGGTGCCTGCCCCTCAGGCTTGCTTTTCTCCATCTCTATGTCTGCAACAGGGAGATTACCATTTTTGGTAAGTTCTTTGTATGTGAATTGAATACTCGCTGAAATATTTAGGTGCATAAGTAGGCATAGTTGCTAGTTTGATTAATTTGTTGCTATTTTTTTGTTGTTGTTGTGTTTTTTTTTTTTTTTTTTTTTTTTTTTTTTTTTTTTTTTTTTTTTTTTATTGGAAAACAAAAATACATAAATTGAGCAGAAACCTATTTTGGAGATGACCAGAAAGAGAGAGGCTGCACTGTGATTGCAGTGGAGTTGTTTAATTCAGATTTTTCCCAGTGGTGTCCACTGGGAATGTCTGGGATTACAGATCTGTGGCCTGTGGCCTGTGCTTCCTTCTGCCCACCAAGGGCTCTGGGGGCCACAGGACATTTCTGAGGGCCTTTTTCAGAAGTGTTATTCCAAAACGTGTTGTCTTTGGAGGGATATGTGTTGGCAGCGACTGGGCAGTCATTTGGCTTGGGGAATTCTGCTGTTGTTTATATTTTATGTACACTCTTGTTGAAGGCTGGTGGAGCTGGAATTGTGATTGAGAGCCTGTCGTTCAAGAAATGACTTTTCAGTTGAAATGCAGCGATGAAGTTTAATGAATTTTCTGAGATGATAAACATTAAAATTGAAGTCACTGGTGGAATATATTTATCATGATTTCTGTGCAGGGTCTGTGCTGTTAAAAGTTATTTGGACAGCAACATGGTCAGACAATGGTTTTCACAGCTGGGCCTTTGTTGTCTTTGTTGATATTTATAGGAGAAGCCCAGATGTACAAGCTAAAGAAGAACTGTGGAAACATATTCAGTAAGTATGGTCCTTGTAGGGTCTGAGAGACGCTTGGTTTGCCTTTAATGTAGTTATTCCAATCCCCTCCACTGTTGCACTACACTGATTTAGTTTCAGTAAATTATGTATATGTTAATGACCTCTTGTGCGTAGAAGATACTGCAGGTCACTGAGTGCACTGAATAAAGATGACCATTGTATGTAAATGAATTGTTAAAGAACAATACATAACTTTGGACATTTATTTCTGTGTGGCTTCCAAAATGTCAATGTTGACACTTTTAGCATGACACCCCATTACCCCTTAGGAAGATATTTAGCAATTCCAAAGCATGTTCACTGTTCAGCACACATAATGTTCATGATATTGTGAAGCAACAAGATCAGATTTGCAGGGAGGTGAGAAGAAGGTGGAACAGGATGAGACATGCAGTTGAAGCAATCAAGGTGAAGTTATACTTATTTCAAAATAAGTGTCCTGTTTTGATGTCAAGATAGCTTAAGGGCTGACAACAGCTTGTTTTAGTAAATCTTTTTAGCCAAATATAATGAAAATTTTTGCACTTCACAGTTAATGTTACATTTTTTACTTTTCCTAATCCTTTATAGGAAGGAGCTTGTGGATCCATCTGGCCTATCTGAGGAGCAATTGAAAGAAATTCCATACACTAAAGTAGAGTGAGTTTGGTCAGAATTTATTTTTTGTGAATATAAAAGACCACTTTTCTTACTTTACTGTGAATTCTGTCCTACTGAAATAGGAATGGGTTTAGATATATCTATAAGCTCATATCTATTCCAAATACTCTCCTAGGATGGGTTGGGTGGGGATACTTAATAATCTTAAATCAAATATTTTTACTTTTCAAAATAAGGAAAAAACCCTATCTTAATCTCTCCTAATCTATCCCACACACTCATGAACGTATCTGTATGTTCTGTATGTCTCCCTATGCTAGCCATGAAACTTATATTATAAACTACAGAACCAGAAAGAAGTGAATGCAAACAAGAAAATAAATATTTTCCTAAACTTCTTCTTTGTTTTAAATATTCCGATCATACAAGGCACTCTTTAATCTCTGCAACCCCTTCCCTGGGTTGTCATGGGCAGCTGCCAGGGCATAGCTATTTCCTTAAGAACCAACATCCATTTCACTGCAATAATTGCCCATTTGGGATTCCAAGTGTCAGTGCAAGCAGCTTGAATGTGGCACGAATGGGATCCTGGGTTGCATTATAATGTACTTCCAAACACCACTAGGCAGAAAAGGCTGATGTTAAGGACATAAAAATTAATGCATTCTTCATTAAAGTTCCATTCTCAAATATGGGCATGCCAGTTTGTGACCTCTGCTCTCTTAAAGCATTGAATTCCAAGTGCAGACTTCTAAAAAGAAGCACCAGCCCTTTAAATTCAGCCAGTGCAAGAAGAAGCCATCTGTTACACTTCAGTACGAAATGCGAAGACTCTCAGTCTGCAGCTGAATTCGTGTTCTGTGCCAAAGATCTGGTTTACCAAGCCCTGTTGTGAATTCTGTGTCTCTCTCAGGACTCAAGGCGACCCCATCCGCATCCGGCACTCGCACTCCCCTCGCAGCTACCGGCAGTACCGGCGGTCCCAGTGCTCCGATGGGGAGAGATCTGTCCTGTCTGAAGTGAAGTATGCGAACGTGGTTATTAGCACTGAACTAGTCTAGTGCAGCCCAAAAGTTGACAGGGGTCATGGTGGTAAGAAGTTGCATAAATGTGGCTTGTTGGTGGCACAGGGTTCAGGCAACCCCCTGAATAGTAAGTCTTCAGAGCTAAACGTGAAGGAAACAACTCCAAAAACATTTATGGTCTGTTGTCAGCCACAGTGACTTTGTTGATCCACTTGAAAGGAAGAAAAACTGAAAAGGTTGAAGTAAACCTGTATTGGTCTTTAGTGGTAGGTCATAAAGTTGCTTAGGGGATGAGAATCTATGGGTTGCTTTCCAGGTAACTTCATCCTTGACAGAGTTAAGATGTTATCAGTGTTAGGCTTGTAATTTTTTTCATGGGAACTCTAGTACAACCCCCTTCATCAACTGGTGGATCAGTCTTTCCTAGAAGGCTGAAGAGTACTGATTAATGGAAAAGCAATAGCCCCATTCTTGGCTGCCGCAAGACCATAAAAATATGAAAAGCAGTCCCCACCTGGAAGGCCAGTTTTAGCTGCACAGCACCCTGAAGGAGGTGTGGCATACCCACGATTTCATGTGACACTTGTCTTTGCCATGAGGGTGCCTGGGCCCTGGCACCCTCATGGCAAAGACAGGCTGCCCAGAGAAGCTGTGGCTGCCCCATCCCTAAAAGTGCCCAAGACCAGGCTGGAGGGAACTCTGAGCAACCTGGGATAGTGGAAGGTACCCAGGCCCATAGCAGGTGGTGGAACTGGAGGATCTTTATGGTCCCTCCAAAACCAAACCATTCTGTCATTCAGTGATGTTGTATCAATTTGGGCTGCTTCCAAAGACCAGGAAAAGACAGGAATGGGATGGGCTATGCCCTGAAGGTGCCCACAGAGGATCAGCATGACAGCTTTCAGGTGTCCCAACTCAGGTGATAGAAGCCTTTCAGATCAATAGAGCAGTCTGTGTCAGTTTCATTGTTCTTCCTCTGCACAGTTATAGTTTACCTCATTAAAGCAATATCCATTTTGTGATATCATAATTCCAGTGTCAAAACTGATCTGGTCCCTCCACTGCCTGTTACACGATCTTCAGATGGGAAAGTTCCCAGCATCCAGCTAACTCAACAGGTTAGTGACTGTACATCCTTTTCAATTTTCCTTTTTATTGGAGGGAGAAGTGGGGCTCTAGTGCTTTATTTAAGATAGTCTTTGATTTACAGTGAAAAATAAAGATGAGATTTTTTTTTAGCAGCAGTTTGAATTGAATTTTTGTATTTTACTTACACTTTGTTTGTATTCCAAAATACATGTAGTTCTGTAGCACAGGCCCCTGTCAACACCTGCTTCTGCTGTTGGTGAGCTGCATCTCTGCTTGTCACTGAACAAAAACTGACTTTTACCCCTTCTTGAATTATGCAGATGTGGTTGTGATGCAGGTGTAATCACATCATTTATTAATCTCTTATAGAGGTTGTCTGAAGAGTTTTGTTGCTTGGGCTTGAAACAGCGCTTCTTTTGTTTTCCTTTCTCTTTTATTCTTTCCACCCCCACACTGAATATTTTTTTAGGCTATTGACATCTAAAAAGGACAGAAGTTGCCTTTTGTTAATCTAACTTAATCACTGTCTTTCATCATATATTACACTACCGTATCTCTCAATTTTGATGGTTTTATTGAGCTCAGAATGTGAGAAGCAAGTTCTATTCCAAAGCACTCACAGGTCTTTTGTACAAACACACAAAAGGAGAACCAAAACATGGAAGAGAGAATTCCAGACACCTAACTATCATACCAGTAATGTTAAAATGTTCAGTGGGTACAAACACCTCTCTTTTCCCTCTGCCCCAGGCTCCCTCACGACAGTGGACATTAATTCCTTGTGAGTGTTCGCTTGCAGTGTTTTGCTAAATATCAAATAATTTATCATGGTATTTCCTGAATAGGCAATAACACAAAGGGGCAGCAGCTGGCAGGAGGTAAGAGGGGAAAAAAGTTCTGTTTGATCAAATAAATGTAGAGACTTTAATATTCCTGATGCTTGTATATATACGTATACATAAATTGTCATACCATAGCCTAAGGCTTTCATAGCAAGTTAGCAAAATACGGTGTTTAAATTCTGCTGTATCTTTTCAACAACATGTTTAATTTATTCTCTTCAGAGGCAGAATGGATCTAAGGACAGCCTAATAGAAGAACCATCTCTGCTATCCACTAATAATGTTGATGGAAAACCCAACACTAAGATTGTAAAAACTGTACAGGTGTCACGCTTCAAGGTGGAGACTTGACTGATGAATTGAAGATGGTGAATGGATTTTGGTCTTTGGAAAATGAGAATTTGTTTATGTGTGCAAGGGAAGGAACTGAAGTCGACGCGGTGGTCTTTCCTTCAGGACACCTGGCAGTGCAGCCTGCTTGCTGGGAAGACCAAGCAATGCTTTTATCACCAACACCATTCTAGTGGTGTGGCTGACTGAGGACAAGCTGCCTGATAGACAACCAAAACCAAAAGTCTTTGCAAAACTGAAAGATCAGTAGTTACATTTCCAAAAAATGAACAACAACAAAAAAATTGCTGCAACGAAACAGGCTTCACGGTCTGCTCTGTAACTGAATAGCCTTGTTCTAAGAAGTGACTGTTAACTGACATGATCAGGATCAGATGCTTCAAGATAAGTAAAATAGTCATATTTTTGGTCAATTGTGCAATACAGTGTGATATGGGGAAATTATCTTCACAATTTATATGGGGATCAACTTATGTTCTGAGACATAAGTACAGATAGCTCTTACAAGGGTTATTTTAACCTAGCACAATAACAGATGCTTGTGTTGTTGATACAAATTCTGACTCAACCCATTTTAGCTCAAAAACACTAGACTCTGTAACATGCTGTAGCAGTGCATTCCAGAGGTGATACAGAATTACTTTGCTTTGGGCAGGTTTAAGTGCTAAATTTTGAATGTCCTTTTGTGTAGAGGGACTATTTAAATGAACATTCCATACCACAGAAATACATTTACCAACTTGTAGTAAAGCACACTGGAAACTGGGGAATGTAAATTGACCCACTGTGTTAAGACTGCTTAACAAGGCACTTCAGTGCTGGTTAAATGAAACTTGTGGAGTAGTATTTAAAACAGCTAGAAAATAGCGCCTTCTTTTTTTTTAATCTAGATTAGCAAAATCTGTCTTAATATCTCATATCAAATAATCTGACACTTTTCTCTGAGCCATTTCTACTATGTTAAAATGACAAAGGCAGTAAGTATTTCAGGTATGAGAACTATAATTTTTTTTCTATTGTCATGGTAGGAATACTAAGTTTTAATGATGCTGCACATTGAGTGGGTAATCTTCTAAAATATATCTGAAGTGATGCCTGGCTTTCCTGTTGTCCTATCACTTACAAATATCTGAAAATCACTTTTCTGCCTCCCATTTGTCCACAGTCAGCACATGGAAGAACCTTCAGGTGTTGCTGACTTGCTAGGGAGTTTAGCAAAGTCTTTGTGTCGTGGAAGTAATTTTTTGCTAAATGTAATCATTGAACAAAGTACTGAATTTGTCAAACAGTGTTGCAAACAGCTGTAGCAGCTCATGTGCCTTTCTACATCCGTCCCCTCCACACTCAACCCTCACAACCCACAGAGATTTGCAGTAATCCTGTATCTTACAGTCCAAGCAACACCAGGGAACTGCAGCCCTGTCAGAAAAGCAACACTGCTTGAGAACTGGAGTTAGCATAAGGTGTCTAAGTTACGCTTTACAAGAAGCATGGGACTGCTAAGACGCATTTTAACTGACTAAACTGGTAAGCAAAATGTTGTACAATGTGTTTTATTTTCCACTCTATTTTTTGATTCTTCATTGTTTCACGATGTGGCCAGGTGGATGTTACTAGCCAGGGTGGCCGCCATACAGTGTATATATTCCTATCACAGTATGGAGTGGTCTCTAGGCTAGGAAGTGCTGCAGGGAAGGCAGATTCACTTAACAAATACTTTGGTCATTTACTTGGGACAGCTCTGCTTCTACAGTCTCAGTAAACAAATCTAAGGGAATGAAAGAGCAAGATCGAAAAAATTCATGTAGTAAAATGAATGTAGTAAAAATTCAGTTTTCATGGAGGCTCTTTAGAATTTTTTGAACTTCCTGTGGATTTAATTCTAGGACATTGTTGGGCTTGGTTTAAAGTATTTGCTCAGCTTTTTAAGTTTGTTAAATGGTTTCATTGTCATTGCTCCAATTTAAAGTGATCCTGTAGGATCTGTTTATGACCTTGTGTAGTACTGTCAAGAACAACAGTCAAGAAAAGCCCAAACAAAACAAAAAAAACAAACCAAACCAAACCAAACAAAAAAAAAAAAAAAATCCAAACCACAGCAAAGAACCCTGATCAACCCCTAGGGGAAAAAAGAAATCACCATGGCAAAATGGCTTAATAGAGAGCATCACGATCTTTTAGAAGACAACTGAAAAATGACAAACTATACAAGAACTGATTAGTATCAGCAATGAAAGCTGCTCCTTGTTCCTTTGAGAAGGTATTCCAGCTTGGAGCATTACCACTTGGTTATAGTTTGGTGCTTTCTAATCATTACCATTAGTTTGCTATCCTTACCCAGGCACAGGTAAGTAGTAGTACATATCTATTACTGCAGGGGGATTTCTGTTACTGAGCATTATCTGTACATAGCGTACCTATCTTGCCAATCTTTAAATATTGATCAAGAAGGTTTATATTGAACCTCATGTTTTCCTGTATGCTTTCATCTTCCTGTGGGCCTTTTGTGTGTTATTGCTGGATACCCTCAGCCAAGTGCATGGTGTTTTACTTACTGCACTACATCAGAAAATAGCTTGTCTAGTCTAGTAGTGAAAGGTTTAAATTCTCAAGTCACTGGAGAGTTGTTTTGTAACCAAGCCAACTTTTTTGCATTTAGATGAGAAGTTTACAGAGAGAGCCCGAGATCTGAGTTAGTGATCTTCTCCCTGATGAGACTATGTAGGAAGCAGGTTTTTAGCAAGTCTGATGTTAGCCGGGCCACTACAATCCAGTTTTGTGTCCACAAAAAAGACTAAAGATATAATGCCTCTATTACACATTTTCCAAATGTTTTGTTGTGCCAAAACAAGGCAAAACTTGCAACAAGGATATCACTGTCAGCTAATAGTACAGAAAAGCAAGTTTCTTTCATATATGTGATCCTCCTTTCCCTTAAGCTTCTTTTCCTCAATCATTTGAGGAAAAGCACGTTTTTAATGATATTTTTGTGGGAGATATACACAAGTGATCAATCACTGGAAACATTGTGTCACAGCTATGCCTTCTACATCTAAACCAGTTTTACATGTCTAAGTCATCAGCCTCTTACAGCTCTGAGCTACACCTTGCCCCTTCCACTGTTGCTACCCTTCCCCAGCTCTCCTGGGGCGTTCAGTGCCTAGAGGCAGTAGCATTTTCAGATCTGCAGTCTGGACGTCAGTCTAAAATACTTGTACATCCTGATGAATCAGGCAAAAGACGTGAGATGTGTAACAGTGTCAGGATGTTTACCCTGGGGTTGAATGCCATATACAGACCCCTGCTCACCTGGACAAAGGATTGGTATTTGAGGCCTTCTCATCTTAATTCTCCTGAACTGATCTCAGGCCAATGATTTTAACTTTGTGCCTCTGCCTTTACCTCTTCTGAGACTTTCATAAGTGCTAAGCATTGGTAAGTTATAGAACTCTCACTAATTAGCAACAATTACAACATACTTGTACAACCTTTTGCAAAACATTTATTTTATACAATAAAGAGGGCTTGCTAACCACAGCACAAAAGTACTGTAGTATATCCTGTACTGGTTCCCTTGCTTAGTTGGCTGGTTTCTTTCATTTGGAGCTAGCCTGGACCTGCTCTTTTCTACACTGCACCTCTTACCAGTATCACTAAGTCTGCAACTTGTATTCTAATCAAGCTCATTATTTTGATGATGTTTGTTGCAAAGTCATTACCATTTAAGTTGCCAAATTTATTCCCTTTATGCAGCTGGATATTGAACTGAAGAGACAGCATGTTTTCTTTTGGGAAAATTTGTTTAATTCAGAACTCCCTAGAAAGGTGTTTGAAGACAACATACATGAACATACCAATGTGATACCTTTGTTCCATGTACACTAAGTATTCATGAAGCAACTGTGTGCTTTATTTTAAAATGAGTTTGATAGATGGCTGTGTCAACACTTGTGTCCAGGTTATTTAAAAGTCAAGTAAAACTTGAATTTTTAGGGCATTGCATGGTTGCCTGTGTGTCTTATTTACATTACACTAAGGAGCAAAGCCTTCAGAAACACAGATTCATTTGACACCACCATCTGGTAAAAACAGGTGTAGTACCAATTAAAATCCACTTGAGGATACAGCTTCTCCAGATTAAGTATTTTATCTTGTAGCAGGAAGTTGTCAGTGTAAGCTTTGCATTTCCAGTGCACATCTATACCAGTTTCCTTTCTCACCTAAAAATCACCAGAGAGCAACAGCAGACTATGTGAGCTGTCAAAGCAAACACACAGATACAGAGCCAGTGTGGCAGACAGTCTCTGCTTAATGTGTCTGTTTTTATTTCTGTATTTGTTCTCCTGAGTAAGAGCTGTGGTGTGTTGACCTTGGCAGGACACCAGGTGCCCACCAAGCTGCTCTATCACCCCCCTCCTTAACAGGATGGGCAAGGGAATTAGATGGACAAAATCCTTGTGGGTCAAGATAAAGGAGTTTAGTAAAGCAGAAGCAAAAGCAAAAAATAACCAAACTCCAAAAGATTTACATTTTCTACTTCCCAGGAGCACATGGTGTCCACCCAGTTCCTGCAAAGCAGGGGCTCAGTACATGTAGTACGTTGTTCCAGAACATGAATACCTTACCCTTTCTTTTCAGTTTTTATTGCTGAGCAGAGTCTTATACTCTGATGTTTTTTTCAAGGGTGCAATTCAGTTAGCCAGTTATACAAAGTAAAAGGCAGTCCTAATGTTTAACATCATACTTCACATTTACCAGCATTAGTATTTAAGTAATCTGTGACCGTCACATTGCTCCCTATGCAAAAGAGAGGAAAAGCTCACTTTTCCCTTGTTCTACTCCACTATAACACCTGTATTAAACTTTACAGCTTGGGGTTCTACATCTTTTTTAGCTGAAAGGAAGTTTACCCTGGGTTTGATACCAAACAAGTATCTAACCCTGGGGTTAGGTACCAATCATCAAATCCTGTCACTAGCTGTTGCTCATGAGATTTTTTTTTTAAGTTTTAAAAAGCTACTCCTGTTGGTCTTACACTTCAAGAACAAAGGCCCACGAGCAGAACTCCCGAACAGATGGTATCTTCAGGGAATGTAATCCCTAATAAAAACCCTAAACTTTCAAGTACATCCCATAATTACAAGGTGGATCTCTTAAAAATTAATTACTCTTGTCTAAACCTCTCTCTCTTGACGAACTAAAAAAAACCTTACACTTAGAATTAGTAACATGCCTACATTCAGTACTGAAAAATCACACAGTGCAAGATACAAAATTAAGCATTTGTTCTTCTGATAAACCATGTTAAATCTTCCTAGAAAAATAAGCAGCAATCCCAATTATTTCAAGAGTATTTCACTCCAAGTTATGCTGAAGTACCACATGTTGTAGCTGGTCAAGGTGATAATAAACCAAGCTTGCCATTCTCCATGTTGGATAAACACCTTTCCTGATATTATTAAACCCACGTTTGCTGAATTTCTGCTTTTTAAATTTCTACTTTTGCTCACCACAATAGAAATCTCAGCCAACTCTATCTTCAAATACTACAGGAGACCGTGGTTTAAGTCATCACATCCCAACTCACTGCTAGGTTTTGTTTCATCCAAAGAGGTGCACTGGTATCTCAACAATAACACAAAGAAGTCTGAACTCTGAAACAGAAGCACTAAAGCTTGGAAAAGATAGAAATTCTGAGAACAGAAACATAAATCTTTATTTTTTTATCTATATAAATATTACCAGACACTGCCACAATGCAGTTAAATGCACTATGTCTTACTACATGGAGGCTTAGTAGTCCATCTTTTAAACAGTTTTTTGTTTCTTA
>NW_005054554.1:565642-566965 GCF_000277835.1 Geospiza fortis | reverse complement strand
GGAATGTTTCAAGAGACAGTAATTGTTCTCTGGCTGCTTCTAGCAATTCTTCCTAAGGAAAAAATAAACACACAGTGTGAGACCCATGTAGCTCACAGCTCTTTTCAGTAACATCCTCTAAATCCCCAACACAAATACAAAATTATAAAGATGAGCCTCCCCTCACCCCTTGAGCAAAAAGGTAAAATTTGCAAATCTAATTTTTATGAAGTCTGTCTAGAAGAGAGGCCTTTTGCCCACCTAAGCAAGAATTCAAATAGTAACTACAGGCTGGTGGCAGTAATTATTCTTTCTGGCTAGTGGGAATCAACAGAAGTTTCTGCAGTACTAACTCGTGCATATGACTATGCATTAGAAAACACTCTGGGAACAGTAAGCCAATAATACACATGATTTAATAATTCTATGTTGGAAAACAAGCAGCAGACCTGTTACTGGACACTTTACTAGTAATGGGTTACACAAACTTTTCTCTTCCCAGAGAGAGATTCATACAGAGTGCCCACCTTGCCTGGAGTGCAGATGGTGTGGATGGATTTCACAGGCTCACCTCCTACCAGCAGCAGGGGTAAAAGATTCAGTGCATCTGTGTTGCTCAAGCAGATTTTCGCATTTCATTGATGAGACTTTCAGATTTTATTACTTTCAGGACCATTATGGCCAACCTGAAGGAGTTTCAACACTTCGCTGAAGATTAGTTATATTTTCTCCTGAAAAAAACCAAACCCAAACAAAAGCTACAGGGATGTAATACAGGATCACTCTTATACCAGATTTCCATTACTGACCTAGAAATTCCTGGCTTCAGAGACTTGGATTACGTACCACACCCTTGGGTATGTAGGTTACACAAAAAAAGACTTGATAGTGCATGTAATTTTTACTAATACCTTGTCTGCACTAATGAAATTTGGGCTGACTTGCACTACTCAGCTTTTCAGTAGCGTTGGCTTTTCCAAGACTTTACAGTGAAGCAGTATCTGGCATATGACATTCCAAGTGTTCTTTCATATTTTGCCAGTCTTTTTAACATTTTCAAAGCTTGTGTTCTGAACTGCTCCACAATATCACACTCCTAAAAGCAAACATGAGAAAGCAAGTCCTTGTCTTGGACAGACTGGCAGCCACATACTGATTTAACAAAGCCACCCACACCAAATGTTTAATTTTGTAGCTTCCACTTTGCTCTTTTTGATAAAAATATTGCCATCATGCTGATCTCACTCACACTGTTTCAGTTCTGATTTCTGCTCTGAAGTCATTGTGCCAAATCTCCTTGTCAGCAGAAAGCCTGCTTCATTGTAACAGCAGGCTAAGGGAAAG
>NW_005054554.1:564408-565512 GCF_000277835.1 Geospiza fortis | reverse complement strand
AAAGAGTTGTACAAAGAATTATTGCTTCTCACAGCTCTGCAATCAGCACTTGGTGGCTTCTTCCAACCCTTCCATGCCCTTCTCAAGCTCAGAGATCCCAAACTTCCAGTAAGACATGCTAGAAACCTGCAAGAAGCATTCCTAGCATTAAATATTCTGTCAGGAATTTGACAATATCCAAGAACACTTTACACTTTCAAACGGGCATCAAGGAAAATCCAGCAAAAGAGGACAATATATTATACAATACTGAATAACACATCTACAAAAACAAAACACAATTTTTTCCTCTTTAAGAAGATTTAATGTTTTCTATGCATGAGAATTAAGCTGTAAACATCTTTTTACAATAGAAAATCTAGAGGCCACTGCTGGAAACATGGAAAATTATGTACTAATTACTTGCAAAGGTACTGACAGACAGCAGGGCTAAACAATGCTAAAAGTGGCCATTATAACTTTAGCTTTTCCTCTTCTAACAACTGTCACATTCTCCACTTTAAAAGACTGCAGAATAAAATCTACTACATAGCTACTCAACCATACTATTTCTACATGTTGCTTGGGGTTTTTTGTCCTTGCAAAAACAGAAAGGAGGAAGGTACATAACCAGCTCCCTAAAGCAGTTTGAGCAAGAATTCCTGTTTGCCTTTTTTGACACCACATCCATTCTGGACAGGAATGAATGGGCAACACAAAGGCCAAAACTTAAGTATGGGAACTCTTTACCTCTAAAATTAAATTCATAGCTTATGAAAAAGAGAAATTAATCAGCTGAAAAACATTTTAAAAATTCGCAATTAAGTAACATTTTATACAGAACAAACATTTAATAGGAAAAGCCAAGAATACCATGCTCCTAGGACATCTTTTTGGTCATGGTGGTGCACGCTCCGGCCACTGACCAACTTCCATTGCTTTCATCTGGGGAAAAAAAAAAAGGGAGAAGACATATTTTGAAGAGCGACAGAGACACACGAACAGTACAAGGAGTCTAAAAGGACGCACTAGAGGTAAGTGCCCGATTTCGAAGACAAGCAGCGCCAATACCCACAGCCTAACACCGCACCTCCCTCAGCCCCCGCGGCCGCCGCGCCGCTCCCG
>NW_005054554.1:552494-564238 GCF_000277835.1 Geospiza fortis | reverse complement strand
GTTGCTCGTGCTTCCTGTTCCTTGTGGCAGCTCCCTGTGTTCCCGGGGCGTTTGTGGGGGCTCCCCGTGTTCCCTGTGCCCTCGCGGCGACGAGGCTGCGGCAGACAAGTTCCCGGGATTCCCTTTGTCTTTACGGGGGCAGATCACGGTGGGGTGACTGCGCATAACATTCCATTCCGTGCGCCGCTTGCTCGTGGTTGCGATGCCTTGAGGTTGAGTTGTCTGTCCCCAGGCTGAACTCCCCTCACCTTTTGTAAACATAATCAGTGCCCTCAGATAACATACAGTAGAAGTTGCTCAATAGAGAAAAGGGGTGTGTTTGAGGAATTGCACAAGGTTACATCACAGAAATAAACATGCATTAGGTGGGCCCAGGATGTTTTGCTGCGTGAAAGCTGTGACCTTTCACCCTGCGGTGTGCCTGATTGGTGGAAACCTCCACTTTGCTCCCCTGCAGAATAAGCAATGTTTATTTTCTAAACTTAGTTCTTTGTCTGTTCAGAGAGCCAAAATGGGCCTCATCCATCCCAGGAGCATCCTGCTGTTTGCTCTGCCGGGAGCACATGGAGAGGAACTGGCCTTGATGCACACTGCAAGTTGAGACAGCCCTCGGTATTTAAGGCTGGAATGCTGGCAGAAGCTCAGCTCTGCCAGAGTGCACATTTTCCACATTTCCAGACCTTGTGTTCACACATTTGAAATCCTGTGAGAAGGGGGAATCAGAGCAGGCAGGTACACCAGGAGGATAAACTGGCAGCGTGTCTAGGGAAGAGCAGGATGAGGATGGTGCCAGCTATAGGGAAACCTGTACAGCTCTCCTACCTGCCTTGCTCTGGTGGATTAAGCTATCATCCAACAAAAAATTCTACAACACTACTGATTCCCACACTTAGAAATCCCAAAGATCACAATTTTTTTGTGGGTGAAACACAGGATGTAAGGTGCAAGTTGTAATCTCTGTGCAGTTCACGTCTGTGTGCCTGCTTCTTTGCTTGTCGAGTGGTCAGTGTTTCTCTGTAAGTTTCACATTCTTTGCTAGAATCCACCTTGCTCTGCTACTTGGGGCTGCTGTGGTCTGCTTGTTTCTTTTGGCTCCCCCTTATCTGGGAGTATCAGAGGAGGCACTTACATAGTGTGTGGAAGGCAGAGTTGCCAAGTCACTTCTGCAGGACAGCCTGGAGTGTGTTCTGCAGGTGTGAGTTCACCTTAGCTAAATTACAGGAGGTTATGAGAAGGCTGCCTAATGCCCAGGCAAGGAGACATGATTCATTGCAGCCAAGACACTTAGGAGGAATAAAGATAAATAAAAGGAAAAGTTAAGGGGCAGCAGATGTCATCACTTCGAGCTTCTGGGAAAGCCTTCATACTTGCAGGGGTGCAACATTAGTTTGCTTTACAGAAATTAGCTTTTGTGTCATTATGCTTAGACACGTCTAAGAAAGGGTATATTAATGCTCTGTTTATAGCACAAACTAAAATAACATCAACATTAATTTTAAACAGATTCACCTCTAATAGCTTTGGCTTGTCATTTGAAATTCTGTTTTGCACATGAGGAAGATGTGCAGTTGTCTTAGGCGTTGTCTCAAGCCAAACTTATGCATGCATAAAGGTCAGCACTTTGAGGAAAGTGATACTTATAATTCATAAGTAGTGGTCTTGGAGGGACACAGATGAGATTGTAGGTGACAGTCAAGCTATTAAATCAGTGGAGATCTGTGACTCTGTGTTGCTGATACAGTCAAGTGTTGATTTGCTGCTCAGGGACAGCTGCCTGGACAGAAGTATAAGTCAGATATAACTAGGTTTTGATTATCTAAGTAAACAGTATAGTGAGGAAAAAGCTTTAAATGTCTGTGACATTGAATAGCTAAATGAGAAAATGTTCCATCTATAGAACACTAACTGACTGTATGAACGATGTAGTCACTTCAGGTGAACCCAGGAATTGTTACTGAGTCACAGAGTCACAGAATGGTTCGGGTTGGAAGGGACCTGCTGTCCAAATGCTGTGCCATTGGCAAGGGTATCTTTCACTAGACCAGGTTGCACAAAAACACCCCACCAACCTGGCTTTGAAGACTTCCAGTAATGGGGACATCCACAGCTTCCCTGGGCAATCTCACTCTATCCTCAGAGTAAAGAATTTCTTCCTTTTGTCCAATTCGAGTGTCTAAATTTCTCCTCTTTTAGTTTCAGACCATTGTTCATTGTTCTGTCACTACAGGCAATGATAAAAAGCCTGTCTATATCTTTTTTTATAAGCTCCCTTTAAGTATTGAAAGGCTGCTTTAAGGTCTTCTCCAGGCTGAACAACACCAAGTCCTATGAATCCCTCCACCCTCAAACCTGTTGAGGTCTCTTTGAAGAGAGCCCCTTCTCTCAAGCCTTTCAGTTTGGTAAACTTGCTGAAGCAATCGTACCACGAGAGAACAGTGATCAAAGCTTTTGAGATTATAAACAGGTTAGGGACATTGATCACACATCCTGTTTTTCTTTCCTTACTGAACAACTTTGAAGACAGTAAAAATAATCAGTGGCACAATTTACAAAAGACAGGAGATGATACTGCACAGCTGGATTTATTTATTTTTTTCAAACTGATTCATTTAGTCCTATCAGGGTTAGAATTTTCTGTAAAGTGGCAACATAATTCAAATTGGAATGACTTAATGTGCCTCTCTTCTAGATGATCGCAGTGAATATGAATTCCTAATCTCTGAATCTGTGATCATTTTATTTGTTACAAATATTCCCACAAAACCAGGACATGCTAGATTGAAGACATAACTAACAATAATTCTTAGTTACCTAGTAGATAGAACAACCTCTTGAGGTGGAAACAGATACCACATTTAAATGTGTGGGAGGTGTAACAGAAGGTTAAAGTGTGAGTCCTGCTTTGCCAGGTCAGGACACTTCTGTCCCAGCAGTTGGCCCTGTTGTTCAGATTATTTATTGTACATTTTGCATGGTTAGCAGCTTTGAAATATTTGCTCTGGTACAAAGCCCTGTTGTAGCTTTGTGGCCTCTTATGTGGAATTTGAGTTAAACCACTGTCCAGTAGCATGCAGTGGTTGATGTATTCTAGTTTGCCCACACGGCCACAAGGCACGAGAGGACAACTTTGACCTACAGTAATTAAGAAAGAAAAGCTGAACCTACCTTGTGAAAGGCATAAGACACTCAAGTTTTTGTCTTTGAAGTTAATGGTGAGGTACTACTTTCTCTTTTGTTTCCTAAGCATATGATCAATTATTTAATCGCTGGAATTATTTCAGTGTCAATTGGCAATATTTTTAAAGCCAAATTATAAAAGGGCTAAAGAATATTAATTTCTTGAAGGTTTTCTGAAAAGTCATCATTTGGCTGGCTGAAAGTGCTGTGTGCACTACTTGTCATCCTGCCGAATGGAGAAAGCATGGGAGGATGCAGTGATAATGATTACATTTTCTAGTGTATTCATTCTTTTGGACAAATGTGTTTTCAGACAGTTTAACCAGCTTGCAAGCGGCACTGCAGACTTCCAGCAGCAAGGTACCTGTGTCTCTAAGTATGTGTGGACAGCATTTGTGTTTTCAAGGTCTGCTGAGCTACTTCAAACCCAGCACTTCAATGAGTGCTGTTAACAGCTACATAAGCTGAGATCTTTCCTTTCTCTTAAAATACTCTTAAGCACTTCCTGAACATGCACAAAAGGCCTATTCTTATTACTGATGTGTTTTGTCAGACCTGAGAATTATTTCTGACAAGTTAGTACTGAAAGAGCCCATTAGGCCTTAAATGATATTAATTTATGTTATTATGTGCAAGGGAGAGTGAATATTCAGTCTTACTCTACAAGTGGAATAAGCACAGTTCTGGCTCCTCATCCTTTTCAGTAGCCATTGATTTCCTGTGAACGCTAATAAGCAGTCAAAATCTGAATCTGCAATAAACATCTTGTTTTGTTCCACTCTGTCTGGGTGTGTCTTCAGTTTTCCTGAGTGAATTCCAACACTAACTTGTAAGGCTGAAATTCCCCGTTGTGCTTTCTTCAGCAAGAAAACCAGTTCCTGCCCTTCCTGGCTTGTGGCCTCATTTCAGTTCCCAACATCAATTAACTGCTCCATGAGTTTTGTCAGTACTGGTATTTGTGGCAGCATGCCACAAAACCGGTCACTGAAACGGTCAGTCTCCCAAAAACATGCAATTTGCCATTAGGCACATTACAATGTGCAGTAAAAGATAATAAAATTAATAAAAATAGTTCAATATTTGTTTCTCTCAATACTCTGAGAAGAGTCAAAAAAGGTTAAACGTCTGTACTTCAGTTTGAGATATATTTTGCAGAGAAAGCTTGCAGATCCACCTATTCTTTGCTTCCGTTTCTTCATAAAGATTAAGGGGCCACTGTGTGCACAATATTTTAGTGCTGTTACAGGAAATCTAACACAACAGAGTAGACTATTTGGAGGGAGCATCGTTGTAAAAGCTGAAATATCTCTAAAGTGATTTGTGAGCAGCAAGGCATTAGTTTGTTCCTGTTGGGCTGTCTTGAGGCACTTGCAAAGTCAGACTTTCTGCGTGCCCTTGCTGAACTCCCGCCGAAGTTGCAGGGTATGATTTCCTTGGATTTTTATCCGCATTAATTCTCGGCGTCTTGTTTTGCTGCAGCCCACCAGAGGTCAGTGTAATGCCGAGAATGGCGAGCAGTACGGCCAGGACAGTGATGCCAGGTTGCTGGGCTTATAGGAGCCTAGCAGCGATCTGTCAGCAGCACACCTTGTCTTTTGCCAGTACCAGCTGAATTAGAGAAAGGGTATGGAGCTGGCAGTGAGTCAGTGTGAAGTCACCTGTAGGTGGTGAGCTTGCCTCCAGAAGCATGAAACTGGCTGTATCTTTGAAAGAGTGTTAATGTCAATTAGCAGCTTTTCAGATATTCTGGAGAGCCAAAGAACGGCCTAAACTTATTAAGCTCTTCTCTCAATGGCTCATTCCCTTCCTTTTCTGGCAACACTTTTTCGTTGAATGAAGCCCCTCACTGGACTGTAGTGACATGTCAATTTCCTTCAAAAGTTATAACATTTATGGGAAACATTGTGTGACAGTGTAATTTTTTTCCTCCTTTTTATTTGTTGTTACTGACTTTGTTTGCCACTGTATTTCCCTATTCAGCTGATTTGTTCAGGGCATTTGCAAGTTCCTCTCAGCTTCTGTTGGTAGCCTCACTTGCTGAGTACGATAAACTACAAAACCCACTAAAATACTGGCACACTAAAATTTTTGTTAAACCTGTAAGAATTTTTTGTTTTCAGAAATTTTTTGTAACCATTCTGTATCACAGGTCTCTTCATCTGGTGCACTGCATTTGAAGCTGATTTGCCAGAGTGTTTCCCTATGTGTTCTATGATTTTTATCACTACTAACAAGACAATAGGCTAGGCTATCCTGGACATAACAGATGTTTAGAACAATTGTCTTTTCCCCCTGTGGTATGAATCCAGCAATTGACTCTTTTGTGGTAGTTCTAGGACTGAGTATTTGGTAGAAATAAGTACTCAGGCTCAAGTAAATCAGTTTGTAAAGCAGATTTTCATGGACTTGAGCATCCCCAAAAGAAGACTCATTTACTAATGTGTAAATTTGGGCATCAGTGGCAAATAACAGACTGCTCCCTTACATATACTTTTAGGATAACGTTTCCATTATTGTATAAAAAATTCTCACAATTATTGAAAAAGCCACAGAAAATCGATATGGGAATAGCTTGGTGCAGAGATCTGCCCAGCAGCATATATTTATTTACTCTTGAATTAGGAAAAAACCTTGAAACTGGTGCAGGAAAATGACACATTGGCCTTGGCATAGTGTCCACAGTTCTGCTCAGCAGATATGAGCTGCTCAGCTGCTCTGTGGGGATGGTGGATGAACCTGCCCCAGATTCTGATTGTGAGAATTTCTCCATTGTTAAGTCAAACAATTTTAATTTTTGTGTTGGTGGACTGATTATTTTCAAAGAATGATGGTTTTGTATGTGTATTGGCATTGTCTTGCACTGTATATGGTATATACACTACACTTGTTTTGGAAAAGTTAACTCTAATTCCTGATACATTCAAATAGTCTAGAAATAGCTTTTATTTTCAAAACATTAGTTAATGTAAACATACACTTATGTGTATTCTTACCTCATTCTTACATCATTGTTAAGGGTTTGAAGTGTTTATTGTTGTTGAGAAGCTCAGTCAAAGTGGGCACGGAGTAAAAATGATGACTGTTTGTTCAAGTTACCATCACGTAGTAGTGGTAGTGCTGGTAGTTTTTTAGGGTGGTTTGTGAAAGTAGTTTTTTTTCTTTCCACTAGAAGTTCAGTCTTATTATAGCACTATGCACATTAGCCAGGAGTAGCATGTTCAGTTAATTTGACACTGGGCATGTTTGAATATGACTTCCAGGTTTAGTTTGAATAATTTCTTCAGTTTCTTGGAACAAAGTTGTTTTAGTCCTGTGGAAATGGGCAGAACAATAGTGAGAAAGATTACAATATCCTTGCTTTTCTTCAGGGTGTGTTCTCTTTGTAGAGTCCCTTGGACAGGTCCCAGGCTCTCTCCTTGTTCCCTGTTCTTTAATTTCTAGTGGAAAGGAGTAGAAGAGATTCAACAACATTTGTTGTACAGAAAAGTGCTTGTTTATTCTTGTCCAGATAATCAGGAGCTGTCACCTAGGTACTTAAATTACCAATACATTTCCTTTGTAAAAATGTTCTGTAGCTGAAACTCCTCTGGCTTTGTAAGAATGGAGCCCATTGCTGTGCTGCAGAGTGATGCATCACTGTTCTGGCTTTTACTTCTATAGAGGTTTAAGAAGCTGTAACAATTCCCTGTGCACTGACTGTGTTGGCAGCATTTCTCACTCTGAAAAGGGTGCTGGCATATCATTACTGTAAGTGCTGCTGTCTGTATACAAATGACATATCTTGAAATTCACCATGTCTCTAGGTCGCTGGGAAGCAGGGGAACTGGAAGGAGAGAGATGTGCTGACAAAGTTTCTGGTGAGAGGACTGTTTAAAAATGGCCATCTCTGAAAAAGTTAACACTGATGTCTTTCGTCTGGCCTTTTCTGTAGTGATCTGACATTTCTGTGTCCCTGCTGGAAGTTCCTTGTCCTGATGTGCTTAGAAATTACCTAATTTGGACTAATAAAGAAAAAGTGATGCCCTTTTAAGAGTATTTTGACACATATCTATGTTTGCCCCATGGCCATATTTTCTAGTCAGTGAGCAGTGTTTCTTTACCTAATGGTGGCAGTGGGCCCTACTTATCCCCTAACCAGAAAAGCAGTTATGAATATAGAACAGTTCTGTTCTGCTTAAATGGTAGACCTGAGGCTTCCTAGAAACTTGGAATAATTAGTGACAAATCTTGAGGGATCCTTTGGAGGGAGGCAGCTAGGAGCATGCTAGGTGAAGATTATGTGACAATTCATGCACCTTGTGACTTGCTTCCATAGAGTCCTCAGGAAAAAGGGCATCTGGATGGAAACTGCAGGCCGGAAAAATTGTCTTGGCTTGCTGCAAACTGACCACAGAACTGGAATTCAGTTCAGTCCATGTGCTTTTCTGCCTTCTTTCCCCATTTGCTTCTTCTGCTATGCACTTCTATAGTATTATTTGATGACCATTGATCTTTTGCATTGTTCAGTGTTTTTTAATATATCCTTTCTGAGTAGGATGTAAAATTCCAGGAGATTTTTCTTTTGAAATGACAACACAGTGTGATTCAGAGAATGAAATACTCAGTTGTGAAACTGTGCTCATAGTTGAGAAATAATGCTATCTGCTGGTGTTAATATGCAGAATTAACATTATTTTACACTAATGCTGCTCATTAACCCTCAACATTGTAGTTTCACTGGAAAATGTGTTGGCTTGACATAGGCTAAGATAATCAGAGCTTTTCTTTCATTCTGTGATTGCACACATCCTCTTTAATTAGGAAATTGCAGAGTAGAAGATCCTTTCAGGCTGCAATATGAAAAATGTCAGTATTAATCTACAATATTTGTCCCATTCACTATAAGCAATTATGAGTGATGAATTATAAATGATAAATTATACACTGTGGGATTCATTTGTACTGCAACACAAATAGGTTTGCAATTCTTGTCCCATGCAAAAGAAAACCCCCATAGCTTTATTCACTGTGTTTTCACTTCTCCTCGAGAGCTATTTGCTTTAACTTAGATTAGAACATCTGCTGGTCACAGGTGTCCATTCCCTAGGAGAAGTGTGTGTTCAGGGTCCACTGAGGACATACCCAGCTGCAATGGAAGGGATGCACATTGGTTGCAGACTGGGCTGAGCCAGTGAGGCACTGGATACCTCACATACCTGTTCCTCCTTGCTGACTTGCCTTCTCACTGCAATACCAAACTATGGAAAGGGCAGAGTGAGGCTTTGGTAGCAAGCTTTCTATTGACCCTTACAGGTAGCACTTGCTCGTTCTTGTTAGCCCCCCAGGTGCAGGGCGGGTTTTTCCTCCTGTGAGCGGTGGGGTAGTTAAAAGAGGACTCTAGGAAGCATGGCTCAGAGCATGGCACGGCAGATTGTGTGGCAGTTTGCACAGGCAGGATTGCAGGTTTCCTCCTCTTAGTGAGGTTTTTCTATTTTTTGGTTTGGTTTTTTTTTGTGTTTGTTTTTTTTTTTTTTTTTTTTTTTTTTTTTTTTTTTTTTGTTTGTTTTGTTTTGTTTTGTTTTGTTTTTGCTTGTTGTTTCTTTTGGTTAGTTGGTTTTTGGGGTTTTTTTTGTTAGTAATGGATTTTACGTGATCAAAAACTGCCATTGGTAAAAGTTTATGTAGCCAAGTAGAACCCTCCAAAAAGGATGTGTCTGTCCAGACCCATTCCTGTGCAGAGTGTTTGAGCTCATCAGTGGTACCAGGGGGCATTGCAAAAGAAGCCTGCCTGTGGTGTGAACAGGTGAAAGATCTCCTTTCACTGCTGGCCAGGCTTCAGGAGGAAGTTTAAAAACTTAAGGAGTATCAGGGAAAGCGAAAGGGAAATAGATTGGTGTTCAGCCTTCCCATCCTTGAGGGAGATCCATCGGGGTCAGAAGACCCCCATGTCTCCCACTATCAGTAGGAGGCAATAGGAGGACACCTGGATGAAGGGGGGTGGAAATGTTTCCCTGCTTGGGGAGGTAATAAAAACTCCTTCTGACCCCCATCACCTACCCAGGTGCCACTTCAGAATAGGTCTGAGGCCCTGGATCCAGAGGGTCAGCCAGAGGATGCAGAAGAAAATTATCTGCCCAGTGAGCCTCCTACTTACACTGTCTCCCAGAGAGAACACCACTTCTGGCATTAAAAGAAAAGAAGGGTAGTCATAGTAGGTGACTCCCTTCTGAGGGGAACAGAGGGTGCCATGTGTCGACTGGACTCATCCCACAGCGAGGTCTGCTACCTCCTTCAGGCCCTGGTATGGGATATCACTGAGAGACTGCCTGGGCTGATTTGACCCTCTGATTATTACCCACTGCTGATACTCCAGGCTGACAGTGATGAGATTGAAAAGAGGAGTGTCAGGGTAATAAAAAGGGACTTTAGGGCACTGGGTCAAGTGGTTGATAGGGCAGGAGCACAGGTAGTGTTCTGCTCAGTCCCTTTGGTGGTGGAGAAAAACATTCAAAGGAACAGGAGAACCCACGTTATTAACAAGCAGAATTTTGGGTTCCTTGATTATGGGGCAACTTTTTTGGCACCTGGCCTGCTGGGACTGAACGGGCTCCATCTCTCTGTTAAGGGCAGAAGGATTTTAGCTCATGAGCTTGCAGAACACATTGAGAGGGTTTTAAACTAGGTTTGAAGGGTGAAGGGGATGCAGATGGGCAAGGGAGATAAGCCTGAGTTAGGGCTGAAATCAGCAGCCCAGCTGAGGTGCGTGTACACTAATGCATGCGGCATAGATAACAAACAAGAAGAACTGGAGGCCATGGTGCAACTGCAGAGCTATGATGTAGTTGCTATCACAGAAACACGGTGGGATGACTCACATAGCTGGAGTGCTGCACTGGAGGCTACAAGCTCTTCAGGAGAGACAGGAAAGGGGGAAGAGGTGGAGGGGTGGCCCTTTATATTAGGGAGGGTTTTGATGCCATGGGTATTGAAACTAATGATGCTGAAGTTGAGTGCCTATGGGTAAGAATTAGGGGGAAGGCCTACAAGGCTGGCATCCTACTGGGAGTCTGTTATCGTGCACCCAACCAGGAAGAGGAGGTGGACAACTCATTCTATAAGGAGCTGGAGAATATTTCAGGATCACCAGCCCTTGCTCTTGTAGGTTATTTTAACCTACCAGACATCTGCCAGGGACTTAATACATCAGAAAAGAGGCAGTCCAGGAGTTTTTAGAGTGTGTGGAGGACAATGTTTTGTCACAATTGGTGAGTGAACCCACCAGGGGAGGGACTATGTTAGACCTGTTGTTTGCAAATAGAGATAGGCTGGTGGGAGATGTGGTGGTTGGAGGCCACTTGGGCCATGGTGATAATGAAATTATTGGGTTCTCAATGTTTGGTGAAATCAGGAGGAACATCAAGTATCAAGACTTTTATATCAGATTTCTGGAGGGCAGACTTTGGCCTCTTTAGGAGACTTATTCAGAGAGTTCCTTGGGAAATAGCCCTTAAAAATTAAGGAGTCCAGGAAAGGTGGGCATGCTCCAACACAGAGATCTTGCAGGCACAGGAACAGACTATCCCTGTGTGCTGAAGGACGAGTCAATGAGGAAAATGTCCAGCCTGGATGGGCAATGAAGTTTTGAAGGAGCTTAGGAATAAAAAGAGTATGTATCATCTTTGGAAAGATGGTCACGTTTCTCAGGGAGTTTTTAAGGGGGTTGCTAGGGCATGTAGGAAAAAAATAGGGAGGCCAAAGCTCAGTTTGGATCTAATTTGGCAACTTTTGTAAGGATAATAGAAAATGATTTTACAAATATATTAATGGTAAAATGATGGTACCAATCTTTGTTCTCTATTGGATTCTAGAGGGAACTTAGTAACTGCAGATGAAGAGAAGGTGGAAGTGCTTCTATGCCTTCTTTAGTGGAAGGATGGCTTGTCCTCAGGATAACTGTCCTTCTGAGTAGGCAGATGGTGTCAGGGAGCAGAATGGTCCCCCTGTTATCCAGGAGGAGGCAGTCAGAGAAATGCTGGCTCACTTGAATGTTTATAAATCTATGGGACCTGATGGAATCCATCCTAGGGTGATGAGGGAGCTGGTAGATGAGCTTGTGAGGCTGCTCTCCATCATTTACCAACAGTCCTGGCTCACTGGTGAGGTCCCAGATGACTGGAAACTGACCAATGTGACACCCATTCATAAAAAAGGATGGGAAGGAGGATCCAGGTAATTACAGGCCAGTTAGACTGACCACAGTACCTGGTGATGTAAACCCTCAGCATGGGTTTAGGAGGGGTAGGTAGTGTTTCACTGACCTGGTCTTCTTTTATGACCAACTGACCCGCCTGGTGGATGCAGGAAGGGCTGTTGATGTTGTGTACCTGGACTCCAGCAAGGCCTTTGACACTGTCTCCCACAGCACACTCCTGGAAAAGCTGGCAGCCCACGGCTTGGGCAGGAGCACTCTTTGCTGGGTTAGGAAGTGGCTGCATGGCCGGGCCCAGAGTGTGCTGGTGAATGGTTCTGCATCCAGCTGGCGGCCAGTCACCAGTGGTGTCCCTCAGGGTTCTGTGCTGGGGCCAGTT